>NW_019254502.1:0-1185 GCF_002742605.1 Olea europaea var. sylvestris
TCGCCTTTGATTCAACAATTGAATATGGAATTGATGAATATATTGCAAGATGGAACTAAGGGTCCCTCCGAGAAAAGGCAGTGGGTGAAAACGAGATTCTTGCACTTGGAAGATCAGCGTGTTGGCATCGAATGTCAAGCTTTTGAGCTTGAAAAGCAGCGATTAAAATGGTTGAAATTTAGTACCAAGAAGGAGCGAGAAATGGAGAGAGAGAAGCTTGCCAATGAGCGATTAAGGCTTCAGAATGAGAGAATGGTTCTCCTGATTCGCCAGAAGGAGCTCGAGTTGCTTGGACATCATCATCATCACTACCAGCTGCAGTCATCCAACAAGATGGGAGACCCCTCCTCTACTAGATAAATCAATTGTATATCATGGTAGAAGAAAATAATAGATAAAAACAGGCTGTTTGCCCTTGTTCTTTCCAATTTTGTTACTGAATCAGGTCTTTTGCAGTTTAAGATATAAACATAAGCTATTTGCGCTTGTCGTTTCCCTGAGTTTTATATAAAGCTGTGTTGATGCGTGTGACACCAAGACTTATCGGAAAGGGGATAGTAGTCATTGCTGTAATAACAGCAGAATTTTTTTCTGGTTAGGTGATATTGAGGATCTATGCTTCCATGACTTTGAATTATCATATTGAATGATAGAACTTGAAGTTACCTTGATCTGTGCATCAAGTTTTGTTAATCCAGTTACCCCACAGCTGTTGGGACATATTCATACTGATGATCTCTGTATTCATCTGTAAAGAGGAGTGTTATATGCTCTCCAGAATCACCTCTTGCATTTTAATGCCATATCTCCACAGGGCAATGGAGAAGAGAGGTAGATATGGAAGCTTGACATTTACCTTTTGAGAATTGTGGCAGTTTGTGCACTTCATGAAAAGCCTCAACCTGGCCTTTATTACCAACTGGTAAGGATAAGCTTGCACAAAGGCTTCTTCATATCCTTTATATAATAAATATTTGTATATATAAGATTCAGTGTCTAACATGTACCCTCCAAGGTTATTTGAATTTCAATTTAGGGATCACTATAGTTTCCCATAGCATGAACTGCCTTGCTCCTGTTTTAAAACTTTCAATTTCCTGTAACGAAATAAGTTTTTCTCTGTTTTCATAATAGCAGAATGTAGCTAACCTTGCTTCTTGATAACTCTATTCCACACAAAAAAAA
>NW_019254503.1:0-1185 GCF_002742605.1 Olea europaea var. sylvestris
TGTCGAAATTGGCTGAAATTTGGCAGTTTGATCTGAAATAAAAATCGCGCCGGGGACAATTTCGTCATTTTTCTCGACTTTGTGGGAATGGGCTCAAATTTGAAAGGTTGATCGGAAACAAAAATCTCGCCGGGGGTAATTTTGTCATTTTTCTCGACTGTGTCGGAATTGGCTGTAATTTGGCAGTTTGATCAGAAATAAAAATCACGCCGACGGCAATTTCGTCATTTTCTCGACTGTGTCGGAATGGGCTCAAATTTGACAGGTTTATCGGGAACAAAAATCCCGCCTGGGCAATTTCGTCATTTTTTGCGACTGTCTCGAAATTCACTGAAATTTAACTTGTTGATCGGAAACAAAAATCGCCCCGGGGGCAATTTCGTCATTTTTCGCGACGATGTAGGAACGGGCTGAAATTTAACAGGTTGATCGGAAACAAAAAACGTGCCGGGGGCAATTTCGTCATTTTTCGCGATTGTGTCGGAATTGCCGGAAATTTGGCAGTTTGATCGGAAATAAAAATCGCGCCGGCGGCAATTTCGTCATTTTTCTCGACTGTGTCGGAATGGGCTGAAATTTGACAGGTTTATCAGGAACAAAAACCGCGCCGAGGGCAATTTCGTCATTTTTCTCGACTGTGTCGCAATTGGCTGAAATTTGGCAGTTTTATCGAAAATAAAAATCATGCCGACGGCAATTTCGTCATTTTTCACGACTGTGTCGAAATGGGGTTAAATTTATAAGGTTTGTCGGGAACAAAAACAGCGTCGGGTGTAATTTCGTCATTTTTTGCGACTGTGTCGGAATTAGCTAAAATTTGACTTGTTGATAGGAAACAAAAATCGCGCCGGGGGCAATTTCGTCGTTTTTCTCGACTGTTTCGGAATTTGCTGAAATTTGGAAGTTTGATCGAAAATAAAAATCGCGCCGACGGCAATTTCGTCATTTTTCTCGACTGTGTCGGAATGAGCTCAAATTTGAAAGGTTGATCGAGAACAAAAATAGCGCCGGGTGTGATTTCGTCATTTTTCCCGACGGTGTTGGAATTGGCTAAAATTTGACTGGTTGATCGGAAACAAAAATCGCGTCGGGGGTAATTTCTTCATTTTTCTCGGCTGTGTGGGAATTGGCTGAAATTTGACAGTTTGATCTGAAATAAAAATCGCGCCGGGGGCAATTTCGTCA
>NW_019254504.1:0-1185 GCF_002742605.1 Olea europaea var. sylvestris
CGAAGGTATCATGAAATAAAAAATCAATTTTCATTGGCTCGATTCCAATCGAATTAGACTAGCAATTCGCCAAAAATGAACAACGCCGAAGTTATCATGAAATCAAAAACCACTTTTCATTGGCTCGATTCCAATTAAATTAGACTACCAATTCGCCAAAAAATGGACAAACCCGAAGTTATCAAGAAATTGAAAACAACTTTTCATTGGCTCGATTCCAATCGAATTAGACTAGTGATTTGCCAAAAATGAAAAAACCCGAAGTGATCATGAAATCAAAAACCACTTTTTGTTGGCTTGATTCCAATCTAATTAGACTAGCAATTCGCCAAAAGTGAACAAACCCGAAGTTATCATGAAATCAAAAACCACTTTTCATTGGCTCGATTCCAACCGAATTGGACTAGCTATTCACCCAAAAGGAACAAACCGAAGTTATCATGAAATCAAGATCCACTTTTCATTGGCTCAATTCCAATCGAGTAAGACTAGCAATTTCCCAAAAAACGAACAAACCCGAAGTTATCATGAAATCAAAAAACACTTTTCACGTCTCGATTCCAATTGAATTAGACTACCAATTTGCCAAAAACGAACAAAACTGAAGTTATCATGAAATAAAAAACAACTTTTCGTTGGCTCGATTCCAATCAAATTAGACTAGAAATTTGCCAAAAATGAACAAACCCGAAGTTATCTTGAAATCAAAACCCACTTTTCATTGGTTCGATTCTAATCGAGTTAGACTAGCAATTCGCCAAAAACGAACAAACCCGAAGTTATCATGAAATCAAAAACCACTTTTCATTGGCTCGATTCTAATCGAGTTAGACTAGCAATTCGCCAAAACGAACAAACCCGAAGTTATTTTGAAATCAAAAATCATTTTTCACTGACTCGGTTCCAATCGAATTAGTCTGGCAATTCGCCAAAAACGAACAAACCCGAAGTTATCATGAAATCAAAAATCACTTTTCACTGACTAGATTCCAATCAAATTAGACTGGCAATTCCCTAAAAATGAATAAACCCAAAGTTATCACGAAATCAAAAACAACTGTTCATTGGCTCGATTCTAATCGAGTTAGACTGGCTATTCGCAAAAAACGAACAAACTCGAAGTTATCATGAAATCAAAAACCTCTTTTCATTGGCCCGATTCCAATCGAATTAGACTAGCAAGTC
>NW_019254505.1:0-1185 GCF_002742605.1 Olea europaea var. sylvestris
TCAGTGTACAAATAGCAAAATTCAATCGGTATGAAACTTGCTACATGTGCACTATGGTGTACACTTTAGTTTACATTTTGTCACATGACATTATCCTGTTGGACAGTTTAAATTTCAAATAGTTTTTCTATCCAATTGACACTTCATAACAATGCAAGTGTCAAACAACGTGTCAAAAATTGATGGACAAATTGCAAAGTTCAATCGGTATGAACCTTGCTACACGCACACTATGGTGTACACTTTAGTTTACAGTTTGCCATGTGACATTATCCTGTTGGACGATTTAAATTTCAAACAGTTTTCCCATCCAATTAACGTATGACAACAATGCAGGTTTCAAACAACGGGTCAAAAATCAGTGTACAAATAGCAAAGTTCAATCGATATGAACCTTTCTACTTGTGCACTATGGCGTACACTTTAGTTTACACTTTGCCATGTGACATTACCCTGCTAGGCAGTTTAAATTTCAAATAGGTTTCCCATCAAATTGATACTTGACAACAATGCAAGTGTCAATGAACGTGCCAAAAAATCAGTGTACAAATAGCAAAGTTGAATCAGTGCAGACCTTGCAACATGTTTACTATGGTGTACACTTTAATTTACATTTTCCACATGACATTACCCTGTTGCACAATTTAAATTTGAAACAGTTTTCCCATCCAATTGACAGCTGACAAGAATGCAAGTGTCAAACAACGTGTCAAAAATCAGTGTACAAATAGCAAAGTTCAATCGGTGAGAACCTTGTGATATGTACACTATGGTGTACACTTTAATTTACACTTTGCCACATGTCATTACCCTGCTAGACAGTTTAAATTTCTAGTACTTTTCCCATCCAATTGACACTCGACAGCAATATAAGTGTCAAACAACGTGCCAAAAATCAATGTACAAATGGCAAAGGTCAATCAGTAAGAACTTTGTGACATGTACACAATGGTGTACACTTTAGTTTACTCTTTGCCATGTGTCATTACCCTGCTAGAAAGTTTAAATTTCCTGTACTTTTCCCATCCAATTGACACTCGTCAACAATGCAATTGTCAAACAACGTGTCAAAAACCAGTGTACGAATAACAAAGTTCAATCGGTAAGAACTTTGCGACATTTACACTATGGTGTACACTTCAGTTTACATTTTGCCATGTGACATTGCCTTGTTGGACAGTTCAA
>NW_019254506.1:0-1185 GCF_002742605.1 Olea europaea var. sylvestris
AGCAGCTGAGTGTTGTAATAACCAGAGGAAGGGTTGGAGCAGCTTGGTGATGTAATAACCATGGAGGAGGTTCCCTTTGGGAAAGGAGTAAAAGTCATGTGGGAACCTGGGAACCAACAAGGGCGCAACCTGCGATTTACCTCCCTGAGCAGTTGAGGGGCCGGAGGTTCAGGGACGAGAATATAGTCTGGCGCAAGCTGGGACACCTCGTTAAAAAAAAAAAAAAAAAGAATTGAAATCAACTAGATATATTGACTCTTTGAAATTCGAACCTATAATATGATACTTGCAACCACCTATATGTAAAATCTCCATCTACACATTTGGACATTAGCAAACACATTGATCGTCCAAAATTGCACGAGTATAAATTCGAGCTCCCGTTTGCCTTGTTTTTTTTATTCATGTAGAGAGCATCCATGACAACTAAGACTTTGACATTGAGTGATACCTTAGTTTATCTCATGTCACTAATACTTGACCATTATCTATAGCCACGTGCTTTCCACTTACGTGGTTCATTGTGGTATTATTCCATTTTGGTTGTTCAAAGATGGAATTGGTACAATACCGAGAAGTGACCTCGCCCTAAGCCCTGAACAGACATGAGCTCTCGATCCATTGTAGTTTTTCTCATTCTTTTAGCATGTTTGATCTACCAATTCAAAACACCAAAAGGCCGACAGTTTAATGATTCTCTCATGTGAATTGGAATAAAGTAAAAATCTCATGTATTGATAGAGGTAGTTTGACAAAGGTGTAGCAGAATTTGGTGAAACTTGATAAAATATGCAATTGAAAAGTTTACATAAGTTTTGAGTCCTATAAACGTGTGCTTAAAGTTGATTATTAAATTTGGCCCAATTCTTTAAGCAATCCAAACAAGCACTTAATATTATCATTAATGCTGGGTGAACATGCCCATAGATAGAGCTTTGATATTATTTAGTATAGGTACCAAACATGCGACATTAACATAAATTGAAATGACTAGATGAATGATAGCACCCGGTAAAGTCTTATAGTTTCTTGTATATTTGGATAAGCTTAAAAGGTTTACTTTTAGAAATTTGTAATTAACTTGTCATTTAAATAAACAATTTTTTATTACAGAAGATTAAAAATAAATAAGTTGTCCAAAGGAACTTGGTACAAAACCGAAAATCTTGATTTGAAACCTACCTC
>NW_019254507.1:0-1185 GCF_002742605.1 Olea europaea var. sylvestris
GCCAAATTCCTTCGTTTGGGCCTCCGATTAATTAATTTCCTTATTAATTATGTCAGGTTGAAGAAGTGCTGGACAGAAAATTAGAAGGAAAAAATCGCACCAGTGGCAATTTTGTCATTTGTCGCGATGGTGTCAGAATGGGCCGAAATTTGGCAGGTTAATTGAAAACGGCCTGTGAAATTGGACTCGATGCAAAGACCCGGGATCACGGGATTTTTGCCAAATTTCTTCGTTTGGGCCTCCAAATAATTAATTTCCTTTTTAATTATATCAGGTTGAAGAAAAGTTGGATAGAAATAAAAAAAAAAAGCAAAATCGCACCAGGGGTAATTTTATCATTGTTCGCAACGGTGTAGGAATGGGCCGAAATTTGGTAGGTTGATTGGTAACGGCTCGCGAAATTGGACTCGGGGCACAGACCCAGGATCACGGGATTTTAGCCAAATTCCTTCGTTTGGTCCTCCGAATAATTAATTTTCGTATTAATTATGTCAGGTTGAAGAAGTACTGGACAGAAAATTAAAAAAGAAAAATCGTACCAGGGGCAATTTTGTCATTTGTCGCGACGATGTTGGAATGGGCCGAAATTTGGCGGGTTGATTGGAAATGGCCCTTGAAATTGGACTTGGGGTACAAACCCGGGATCACGGGATTTTAGCCAAATTCCTTCGTTTGGGCCTCCGAATAATTAATTTATGTATTAATTATGTCAGGTTGAAAAAGTGCTAGCCAGAAAATTAACAAAAAAAACTTCACCAAGGGCAATTTTGTCGTTTGTCACGACGGCATCGGAATGGGCCAAAATTCGACAAGTTGATTGGAAACGGCCTGCGAAATTGGACTCGGAGGACAGACCCGGTATCACAGGATTTTAGCCAAACTCCTTCGTTTGGGCATCTAAACAATTAATTTTCGTATTAATTATGTCAGGTTGAAGAAGTGCTGGACAGAAAATTAACAAAGAAAAATCGCACCAGGGGAGATTTTGTCATTAGTTGTGACGGTATAGGAATGGGCCGAAATTCGGAAGGTTGATTAGAAACGGCCCACGAAATTGGACTCGAGGGACAGACCCGGGATCACGGGATTTTACCCAAATTCCTTCATTTTTGCCTCTGAATAATTAATTTCCTTATTAATTATGTCAGGTTAAAGAAGTGCTAGAGAAAAAATTAAAAAAAAAAA
>NW_019254508.1:0-1185 GCF_002742605.1 Olea europaea var. sylvestris
GCAGAGGGCAATTTCGTTGTTTTTCGCGACGGTGTCGGAATGGTCCAAAATTTGACTGATTGATCGGAAACAAAAATTGCGCCAGGGGCTATTTTGTCATTTTTCGCGACTGTGTGGGAATGGGCAAAAATTTGACAGATTGATCGGAAACAAAAATCGCGCAAAGGGCAATTTCGTCGTTTTTCGTGAAGGTGTCGAAATCGGCTTAAATTTGACAGATTCATCGGAAATAAAAATCACGCCGTGGGCAATTTCGTCGTTTTTCGCGACGGTATCGGTATGGTCTAAAATTTGACTGATTGATGGGAAACAAAAATCGCGCCGGGGGCAATTTCGTCATTTTTCGCGACGGTGTCGAAATCGGCAAAAATTTGACTGATTGATGGGAAACAAAAATCGCGACAGGGGCAACTTCGTCATTTTTCGCGACGGAGTCGGAATCGGCTAAAATTTAGCTAATTGACGGGAAATAAAAATCGCGCCGCGGCAGTTTCATCATTTTTTGCGACAGTTTCGAAATCGGCTAAAATTTGACTGATTGATGGGAAACAAAAATCGCGCTGGGGGCAATTTCGTAATTTTTCGCGACGTTGTCGAAATCGGCTAAAATTTTACTGATTGATGGGAATCTAAAATCGCGCAGGGGCAATTTCGTCATTTTTCGGGACGATGTCGCAATCGGCTAAAATTTGACTGATTGATGGGAAACAAAAATCGCGCCGATGGCAATTTCGTCATTTTTGGCGACAGTGACGAAATCGGCTAAAATTTGACTGATTGATGGGAAACAAAAATCGCGCTGGGGGCAATTTCGTAATTTTTCGCGACGGGGTCGAAATCGGCTAAAATTTGACTGATTGATGGGAAACAAAAATCGCGTTGAGGGCAATTTCGTAATTTTTCGCGACGGTGTCGAAATCGGCTCAAATTTGACTGATTGATGGGAAACAAAAATCGCGCCGGGGGCGATTTCTTAATTTTTCGAGACGGTGTCGAAATTGGCTCAAATTTGACAGATTGATCGGAAACAAAAATCGCGTCGGGCGCAATTTCGTCATTTTTCACAACGGTGTCGGAATCGGTTAAAATTTAACAGATTAAACGGAAATAAAAATCGCGCAGAGGGCAATTTCGTTGTTTTTCGCGACGGTGTCGGAATGGTCCAAAATTTGACTGATTGATCGG
>NW_019254509.1:0-1185 GCF_002742605.1 Olea europaea var. sylvestris
AATGGCAAATATTTAAAAAAATATGTTCCTTCCTTATGGGAAAGTGAACAAATAAAAGTGTAATCAAATCACGCTGAACGATCATAGATTAAAAGGGGCCAAAGCGAAATATGTTCAAATAAATTCCTTTATTATCAAACGTTCATTACAAAGCTGCAAAAATACTAAATGCTCTACAAGCTACAACTAAGAGCAAACTAATCTCTCGGTCGATCGCCGAATAAGAGGGTGAACTGGCCTTGATTGACATCCTGATCGCACTGCTACAAAGGCAAGCAGAGAGGTCGAAAAGCACTCTCAGCAAGCAAAAAGGAAGAAGAAGCACCCTCACATCGCCTTCCTAAATGCATCGCTCCAATGACGGGCAAGGAGGCTAAGAAGCACTCTCAGCAAGCAAGGTGGCTTGCAGGAGTCCTCAAAAATTGTCTTCCATCATCAAACTCATTGTAAGGAACATGGAGACGATGGAAAGAACTTTGCTGGTCAAAGAATATTTCCTATATTTCCCATACCAAAGGCAACATCAAGAAAGATGGCAAAATGGGCGGATCAAATGGCCCGAAGTCTTGAGAAAAGAGATAGAAACACCAAGATAAAATGTGCGTGAATCTTAGCATAAAGCAGTTAAATGCTTGGGAGGTTGACGATTAAAGACAACGTTAGTAAATACACAAGAAGATAAATTAATCGTTCGTTAATGATAATGGCTGCTAATATGTTTAGAATTACCAATGGACATCAGTACGAGGTTACAAAGGGAAAGTTAATACGAAGTTACAAAAAGAAAAGTTGAGGCATTAAATGTCTTAATTACAATTCGTCCCAAACTGAACGAATTCTTTCCATAAGTCTCCCTCAATCCTCGCTCTGCTGAGAAGTAGTGACATTCAATTCAGCCACAAAATCATCATCAACCTCCAGCTTCTTGTACTGCTCGACCAAAGACTTGGTTCGCTCAATTCCTTGGGAGGCATTACATTTTTTAGCAGCCATTCTCGCCTTGCAGTCGTCCATCCTTGCTTGAAGCTCCTTCATCTATGCAGCCAAACTGGTCATCAACGAGTCTTCAATCATAACTTCAGAAGAGATTTCTTTCAGTTCATCCTCAGCTTTGCTGATCTCCAGAAGCAAAGACTCTCTTTCAGATACAGCGCGAAGATATTGAGTACTTTTGGTCTTCAGTTC
>NW_019254510.1:0-1185 GCF_002742605.1 Olea europaea var. sylvestris
TATCATTCCATTGTTATTTCGATGTTAAGATAGTTTGGATATACTTGTATTTTAATATATTAATAAGGATAATTTCGTTAATTGAAAAGTTTTATTAAATACATATTTCAATTTTCTTGGATACAAATAGCGATGGCAACCGGGACGAGCGGCTCATCGACTCGCGAAAACGGGGCATGTGGACTGCTTTGGCTCGTAAAAATACGAGCCCAAGCGCGAGCAGAGAGGGCTGATGCGTTGGCCTAGCTGAGCCCGCTTGGCTGCACAATGGCAAGCCGCTCGGCTCATGGCTCGTTAATTGTAAGTGATCGAAATGGTCACTTTTTTTAAAAAAGTAACTGTTTTGGTCACTAGATTTTTTTTTCTCACTTCTATAAATATTCCTATTATCAATTCTCAACCCTCTTTCTATCAAGTTTCAACTCTCTTGCGCAAAACATCCTTGATTACTTAGTCAATTATCTACCATTATACAATATTCATTCATTTTTTACAGTTTATTTGGTTTCAATTTCAATTCATCAAATTCTCATTTCTCACTACATTTATTGAAATTTCGTCCAATTCTCGTTTCTCACTATATTTATATTTTTACTAGTTTTATATTTAGATTTCATCACAAATAATCAAACAAATGGATCAATACAAGATGACGTATAGGATGTGGGCCACATGACGAATCACCTAGGACGCCACAAAATCAATTTCAGAATGAATCTGTCGATCTAAATGACGTACCCATACATGAAGATGTTGACATTCACGGTCATGAAAGTCACAATTTAATTGATTTAAATGATATTAACGTTCCCGAAGCGAAACACGAGGACAAAGAGCCCGAATTAAACATTCCGATGCGAGGGAAAAGCGAAAGGAAGAAAAAAAGAAAAATGTTGGGATTACTTTAAGTTGATTTCAACAGGAAAAGTTGTCAATAGTCTCGTAGAATCTAAAGTAGTATGTAAATACTGCCTACAAAGATTGGCATGGCAAAAAGAAATTGGTACCACCCATCTCAACCATCACTACAAAGTATGTGTGGCTAGACATGGACTTCTTCTAGCCGATTAAATACAATTGCAATTTAGTAATCTAGGCACTGGTTCGACGACTTCACCCCTATCCACGTGAGTGTATTCAAAGGAGAAAACTTTAACTGGAATGGTGAAATTTGTTGCCGCCACT
>NW_019254511.1:0-1185 GCF_002742605.1 Olea europaea var. sylvestris
GGAATCGAGCTAATGAAAAGTGGTTTTTCATTTTGATGATTACTTCCTGTTTGTTAATTTTTGGCAAATTGCTGGTCTAAATCAATTGGAATCGAGCCAACGAAAAGTGGTTTTTCATTTCATGATAACTTTGGATTTTTTCGTTTTGGCGAATTTCTAGTCTAATTTGATTGGAATGGAGCTAATGAAAAGTGGTTTTTCATTTTGATGATAACTTCCTGTTTGTTCATTTTTGGCAAATTGCTAGTCTAAATCGATTGGAATCGAGTCAATGAAAAGTGGATTTTGATTTCATTATAACTTCGGGTTTTTTCATTTTTGGCAAATTGATAGCCTAATTCAATTGGAATCGAGCCAATAAAAAGTGGCTTTTGATTTCAAGATAACTTCGTGTTTGTTTGGTTTTGGCGAATTGCTAGTCTAATTCGATTGGAATCGAGACATAGAAAAGTGGTTTTTCATTTCGTGATAACTTCAGGTTTGTTCGTTTTTGCCGAACTGCTAGTCTAATTCGATTGGAATCGAGCCAACGAAAAGTGGTTTATCATTTCGTGATAACTTCGGGTTTTTCGTTTTTGGCGAATTGCTAGTGTAAATCGATTGGAATCGAGCCAATGAAATGTGGCCTTTGATTTCATGATAACTTCGGGTTTGTTCATTTTTGGCAAATTGCTAGTCTAAATCGATTGGAATCGAGCCAATGAAAAGTGGCTTTTCATTTCTTGATAACTTTGAGTTTATTCATTTTTGGCGAATTGCAAGTCCAATTCTACTGGAATCGAGCCAATGAAAATTGGCTTTTCATTTCATGATAACTTCGGGTTTGTTCGTTTTTAGCAAATTGCTAGACTAAATCGATTGGAATCGAGCCAACGAAAAGTGGTTTTTCATTTCATGATAACTTTGGATTTTTTCACTTTTGGCGAATTACTAGTCTGATTCGATTGGAATCAAGCCAATGAAAAGTGGTTTTTCATTTCATGAAAACTTCGGGTTTGTTCGTTTTGGCGAATTTCTAGTCTAATTTGAATGGAATGGAGCTAATGAAAAGTGGTTTTTCATTTTGATGATAACTTCCTGTTTGTTCATTTTTGGCGAATTACTAGTCTAAATCGATTGGAATCGAGTCAATGAAAAGTGGATTTTGATTTCATTATAACTTCGGGTTTTTTCATTTTTGGCAAA
>NW_019254512.1:0-1185 GCF_002742605.1 Olea europaea var. sylvestris
AAAGTTGATTTAGTGATACATGCTTTAAGTATGGTTGAAGATATTGAGTTTGGCAAAGAATCTTTGACAAAAGTAGTTTATAGTGCTGAATCTATTGTAGGGCGTGCTTTGTCCTGTTTGGTAATTATTGTTGAATTTTTTGGGATCTTATTGCTCATGGTGATAATTTGAGCAAATTTGGTACCCGAGGTAATTCTGTTGAGTAGTGTTTGGATTTAGTTGATTGAATTGTCATAGTTGGACTTTGTTGAAGAGGAGAATTTTAAAGGTTTGTTCGCTGCAGTGAAATTTGTGTCAGGGTAGAGATTTGTTAATATTGCGATCCAAATTCCATTGGAAAGTGGTGTTTTGATTGAAGAAGACGTTAAAGATTAAAAAGTTGATAATTCGAAACTCAGTACCTAAGCGCCATTGGAAGCGCCTGAGCTACTGCTCACTTGGTGCTCGAGCGACATTGCAATGTTTGCTTTTCGCGAGGCTGCCGCTCGAGCGACAATTCTTTTCGAGAAAATACTATTTCCTAATTTCTAGCTTGTTCTTTTTATATTCTTTCCAAGTATTATGTATTCTCTTGGGTCCTATATATACTCCACGAAATTCTTGACTTTCGTATGACTTTGTATGAGTTAGAATCAAGTTACAAAGACAATATTTTGTATTCCTTCTCAATATTATAAATTCTCCATTCCTTTGCAAATTTTCTTGTGTTCTTCTAATGTTGTGATTGTTAGTTCATATTGTGCTATCTAATCTCGTTCTTATTTCCGAACAAAACGGGAAAAGGAAATAATAAATATAAAAGATCCTGTGCAGAACATGGAAAGAGCAAATATTTAATTCGAGCCAGGACACGGGGAGATTCAATAATGCTTACCTAATGGTCAAATATAATTTCTTAATAAGAAAGATCCTCCAAGGTGGAATAAATTCCTTCAGCTTTCTCTCTCCAATAAAGACACATCGATCGAAATTTCCTCGCACTCCAGACAGTACATTATAAACAGCATTAGTTTATATTAAGGAAAAATCCAATTGTACAGAAAAATTATCTATAGAAACCTAGCAAACACTCACATGGGGGTGGACCCCATGTGAATTAAAATATTGCAAAATATAATCCACCCACCTCTACATATGTGTATTCTGTGTTGTTTCTGTAGAGAATTTTTCCGTACATGTAGCTTT
>NW_019254513.1:0-1185 GCF_002742605.1 Olea europaea var. sylvestris
AATTTGGCAGGTTGATGGGAAACGGCCCGCGAAATTGGACTCAAGGCGCAGACCCGGGATCACTAGATTTTAGCCAAGTTCCTTCGTTTAGGCCTCCGAATAATTAATTTCCTTATTAATCATGTCAGATTGAAGAAGTGCTGGACCGAAAATTTACGAAGCAAGACCGCACCAGAGGCAATTTTGTTATTTGTCGCGACGGTGTCGGAATGTGACGAAACTTGGCAAGTTGATCGGAAACGGCCCGCGAAATTGGACTCGGGGCACATACCCTGGATCACGGGATATTAGCCAAACTCCTTCGTTTGGGCCTTCGAATAATTAATTTCCTTATTAATTATGTCAGATTGAAGAAGTGTTAGATAGAAAATTAACAAAGAAAAACCGCACCGGGGCGAATTTTGTCATTTTTCGCGACGTTGTCGGAATGGCCAAAATTTGGCAGGTTGATTGGAAATGGCTCGCGAAATTGGACTCGGGGCACAAACCCGGGATCACTGGATTTTAGCCAAGTTCCATCCTTTAGGCTTGCGAATAATTAATTTCCTTATTAATTATGTTTGGTTGAAGGAGTGTTGGACTGAAAATTAACAAAGCAAAATCGCACCAGGAGCATTTTTGTCATTTTTCGCGACGGTGTCGGAATGGGCTGAAATTTGGCAAGTCGATTGGAAACGGCCCGCGAAATCGGACTCGGGCACAGACCCGGGATCGCGAGATTTTAGCCAAGTTCCTTTGTTTAGGCCTCTAAATAATTAATTTCCCTATTAATTATGTCAGGTTGGAGAAGTGCTGGACAGAAAATTAACAAAGAAAAACCACACTAGGGGCAATTTTGTCATTTTTTGTGACAGTGTCGAAATGAGTCGAAATTTGGCAGGTTGATTGGAAACGGCCTCCGAAATTGGACACGGGGCGCAGACCGGGGATCACGGGATTTTAGCCAAAAACCTTCGTTTGGGCCTTCACTTAATTAATTTCCTTATTAATTATGTTAGGTCGAAGAAGTGCTGGACAGAAAATTAACAAAGAAAAACCGCTCTAGGGGAAATTTTGTCATTTGGAGCGACGGTGTCGTAATGGGTCGGACTTTTGCAGGTTTATAGGAAATGACCCGCGAAATTGGACTCGAGGCACAGACCCGGGATCACGGGATATTTGCCAAACTCCTTCGTTTGGGCCTCC
>NW_019254514.1:0-1185 GCF_002742605.1 Olea europaea var. sylvestris
AATGACGAAATTACCCCCTGCGCGATTTTTGTTCTCGATAAACCTGTCAAATTGGAGCCCATTCCGACACAGTCGCGAAAAATAACGAAATTGCCAACTGCGCGATTTTTGTTTCCGATCAAACAGTCACGAAAAATAACGAAATTGCCCCCGGCGAGATTTTTGTTTCCGATCAACCTGTCAAATTTGAGCCCATTCCGACACAGTCGAGAAAAATGACGAAATAGCCGCCGGCGCGATTTTTATTTCCGATCAAACTCCCAAATTTCAGCCAATTCGAACACAGTCGAGTAAAATGACGAAATTGTCCCCGGCGCAGTTTTTGTTTCCGATCAACCTCTCAAATTTGAGCCCATTCCGACACTGTCAAGAAAAATGACGAAATAGCCGCCGGCGCGATTTTTATTTCCGATCAAACTCCCAAATTTCAGCCAATTCGAACACAGTCGAGTAAAATGACGAAATTGTCCCCGGCGCAGTTTTTGTTTCCGATCAACCTCTCAAATTTGAGCCCATTCCGACACTGTCAAGAAAAATGACGAAATAGCCGCCGGCGCGATTTTTATTTCCGATCAAACTCCCAAATTTCAGCCAATTCGAACACAGTCGAGTAAAATGACGAAATTGTCCCCGGCGCAGTTTTTGTTTCCGATCAACCTCTCAAATTTGAGCCCATTCCGACACTGTCAAGAAAAATGACGAAATAGCCGCCGGCGCGATTTTTATTTCCGATCAAACTCCCAAATTTCAGCCAATTCGAACACAGTCGAGTAAAATGACGAAATTGCCCCCGGCGCGATTTTTGTTTCCAATCAACCAGTTAAATTTTAGCCAATTCCGTCACAGTCGCGAAAAATGACGAAATTACACCCGGTGCGATTTTTGTTCCCGATCAACCTGTCAAATTTGAGCCCATTCCGACACAGTCGAGAAAAATGACGAAATAGGCGCCGGCGCGATTTTTATTTCCGATCAAACTCCCAAATTTCAGCCAATTCCGACACACTCGAGAAAAATGACGAAATTGCCTCCGGCGCGGTTTTTGTTTCCGATCAACCAGTTAAATTTTAGCCAATTCCGACGCAGTCGCAAAAAATGACGGAATTACACCCGGCGCGATTTTTGTTCTCGATCAACCTGTCAAATTTGAGCCCATTCCGACGCAGTCGAGAAAAATGACGAAAT
>NW_019254515.1:0-1185 GCF_002742605.1 Olea europaea var. sylvestris
TAATTCAATTGGTATCGAGCCAATGAAAAGTGGTTTTTGATTTCATGATAACTTCAGATTTTTTCGTTTTTGGTTAATTGCTAGTCTAATTCGATTGGAATCGAGCCAATGAAAAGTTTCTTTTGATTTCATGATAACTTCATGATTGATCATTTTCGGCAAATTGCTAGACTAATTTGATTGGAATCGAGCCAATGAAAAGTGGTTTTTGATTTCATGATAACTTCGGGTATGATCGTTTTCGACAAATTGCTAGTCTAATTCAATTGGAATCGAGCCAATGAAAAGTGGTTTTGATTTCATGATAACTTCGGGTTTGTTCATTTTTTGCGAATTGCTAGTCTAATTCGATTGGAATCGAGCCAATGAAAAGTGGCTTTCGATTTCATGGTAACTTCGGGTTTGTTCGTTTTTTTTGGCGAATTGCTAGTCTAATTCGATTGGAATCGAGCTAATGAAATGTGGTTTTTGATTTCATGATAACTTTCGGTTCGTTCATTTTCTTCAAATTGATAGTCTAATTCGATTGGAATCGAGCTAATGAAAAGTGGTTTTTGATTTCATGAGATCTTCGGGTTTGTTCCTTTTTGACGAATAGCTAGTCTAATTCGATTGGAATCGAGCCAATGAGAAGTGGTTTTCGATTTCATGATAACTTCGAGTTTGTTCATTTTCGACAAATTGCTAGTCTAATTCTATTGGTATCGAGCCAATGAAAGTGGTTTTTGATTTCATGATAACTTCGGGTCTGTTCATTTTCGGCGAATTACTAGTCTAATTAGATTGGAATTGACCCAATGAAAAGTGGTTTTTGATTTCATGATAACTTCGGTTTGTTCGTTTTTGGCGAATTGCTTGTCTAATTCGATTAGAATCGAGCCAATGAAAAGTTGTTTTTGATTTCATGATAACTTCGTGATTGATTATTTTCGGCAAATTGCTAGACTAATTCGATTGGAATCGAGCCAATGAAAAGTGTTTTTTGATTTCTTGATTACTTCAAGTTCATTCATTTTTAGCGAATTGCTTTTCTAATACGATCGGAATCGAGCCAATGAAAAACTTTTGATTTCATGATAACTTCGCGTTTGATCGTTTTCGGCAAATTGCTAGTCTAATTTGATTGGAATCGAGCCAATGAAAAGTTGTTTTCGATTTCATGATAACTTCGGGCGTGTTCCTTTT
>NW_019254516.1:0-1185 GCF_002742605.1 Olea europaea var. sylvestris
AATTTTAGAGGATTCCGACGCCGTCGCGAAAAATGACGAAATTGTCCCCGGCGCGATTTGTTTCCGATCAATCAGTCAAATTTCAGTCGATTTTGACACCGTCGCGAAAAATGACGAAATTGCCCACGGCGCGATTTTTGTTTCCGATCAATCAGTCAAATTTCAGTCGATTTCGACACTGTCGCGAAAAAGGACGAAATTGAACCCGGCGCTATTTTTGTTTCCGATCAATCGGTCAAATTTCAGCCGATTCCGACACCGTCGCGAAAAAGGACGAAATTGCCACCGGCGCGATTTTTGTTTCCGATCAATCAGAGAAATTTTAGCCGATTTCGACACCGTCGCGAAAAATGACGAAATTGCCCCGGCGCGATTTTTGTTTCCGATCAATCTGTCAAATTTTAGCCGATTCCGACACCGTCGCGAAAAATGACGAAATTGCCCCGGCGCGATTTTTGTTTCCGATCAATCTGTCAAATTTTAGCCGATTCCGACACCGTCGCGAAAAATGACGAAATTGCCCCGGCGCGATTTTTGTTTCCGATCAATCTGTCAAATTTTAGCCGATTCCGACACCGTCGCGAAAAATGACGAAATTGCCCCGGCGCGATTTTTGTTTCCGATCAATCTGTCAAATTTTAGCCGATTCCGACACCGTCGCGAAAAATGACGAAATTGCCCCGGCGCGATTTTTGTTTCCGATCAATCAGTCAAATTTCAGTCGATTTCGACACCGTCGCGAAAAAGGACGAAATTGAACCCGGCGCTATTTTTGTTTCCGATCAATAAGTCAAATATCAGCCGATTCCGACACTGTCGCGAAAAATGACGAAATTGCCCCCGGCGCGATTTTCGTTATCAATCAGTCAAATTTTAGCCGATTTCGACCCCGTCACGAAAAATGACGAAATTGCCCCCGGCGCGATTTTTGTTTCCGATCAATCAGTCAAATTTCAGCCGATTCCGACACCTTCGAGAAAAATGACGAAATTGCCCCCGGCGCGATTTTTGTTTCCGATCAATCAGTCAAATTTTAGCCGATTTCGACCTCGTCGCGAAAAATGACGAAATTGCCCCCGGCGAGATTTTTGTTTCCGATCAGTCAGTCAAATTTTAGCCGATTTCGACCCCGTCGCGAAAAATGACGAAATTGCCCCCGGCCCGATTTGTTTCCGATCAATCAGT
>NW_019254517.1:0-1185 GCF_002742605.1 Olea europaea var. sylvestris
TAGACTGAAATTCTTCACATATATACACGTGAAAGGGAAAATCCTCAAGTATGTGGGGAAAAAAAAATTACTTTAGCTAGATTTACGATCTCTAGCCATAGATGAGCAGACATTCACCTGATCACCTCTGCGTACTTCCTTCTCTCTCACATCAAACATTATTGTAATTAATCTTTAGCTATAGCAAGTGACACATTATGGCCCCATGTCCTAAAAATTCAGTAAAAAGAAACTTCTGATTTTGTAAAAGGAAAAGAACACATTTGAAGATACAATAATTTGTCACCAGAAAGATCTCAAAGGTACGGAGACTAATGACCACAGGAAGCTAAACCTAAGTGCCGTTGCGTGAATCTCAGCAACACATGATATGAAGTGAATCTCCCCGAATTAGCAGAGAATAATATTGAAATCATCAGGAAAATATTAAAATTTCAGAGATTATTAGATAACAATATGGACACTAACAATGCGAGAGCAAGGAGGATTCAACTGAGGCAATTAAACTTCCTAATTTTCAATTGAAGAACCTATGGAAAACAGTGACAGAGGCTTTCTTTATCTAAATAGGGCTAGAGCGAATTTCACAATTTTAATCTCTTGAATTAAGATGATTATTAGAATTTTCTGAACAGCTACGAAAGGCCCTGAGGCCCTGTAACCGTCTATGGCTCATTTTGCAAGACCAGTTTTGCATCAAGAATTCAAAGAAAGTTCCATTTGTGTTAATGATTCCAGACCACACTCTACTGGTATAGGGGTACTTACCTATAGATGGCCATATGAATTTTAACTTATCTTGAACTTTGAGAAAGAAAGACAATAGTAAAAAGTAGGAAAATACTTATCACATTCATAAGGATCTCATCTCAAAATTATCTATGACACTTTATGTCTCCAACATGATATCTTTGGTGGGAAATAGGTAAATATCTCTTTCACCAACTATTTATGATTCGACTATTCGCAATAATCGTAAGTTCTATAATCATACAAGATATCACAATTAGCATACTCGATGAGTTTGAGTATAGTGAGACGCAATCTGTGACGAAATCAAAATTATATAATTTGCGATCGGCACATAAAGTTGGATGCTTTATGTTAATAAGATTACATTATTTTTATTGAGATTTGTCTAGATTTTGGGAATAAAAACACTAATGTGCTTGATACACATTTAAC
>NW_019254518.1:0-1185 GCF_002742605.1 Olea europaea var. sylvestris
TCGAGGCACAGACCCGGGATCACGGGATTTTAGACAAATTCCTTCGTTTAGGCCTCTGAATAATTAATTTCCGTATTAATTATTTCAGGTTGAGAATGTGTTGGACAGAAAATTAAGAAAGAAAAGCCGCACCAGGGGTAATTTTGTCTTTTGTTGCGACGGTATCGGTATGGGCCGAAATTTGGCAGGTCAATTGGAAACGGCCCCAGAAATTGGACTCGGGGCACTGACCCGGGATCACGGGATTTTAGCCAAATTCCTTCGTTTAGGTCTCTGAATAATTAATTTCCGTATTAATTATGTCAGGTTAAAGAAATGTTGGACAGAAAATTAACAAAGAGAAACCGCACCAGAGGAAATTTCGCCATTTGTCACGACGGTGTCGGAATGGGCCAAAATTTGGCAGGTTGATTGAAACGGCTTGAGAAATTGGACTCGGGGCACAGTCCCGGGATCACGGGATTTTAGCCAAATTCCTTCATTTAGGCCTCCGAATAATTAATTTTCATATTAATTATGTCAGGTTGAAGATGTGTTGGATAGAAAATTGACAACTCAAAATCGCACCAGGGTCAATTTTCTCATTTGTCGCGAAGGTGTCGGAATGGGCTGAAATTTGGCAGGTTGATTGGAAACAACCCCAAAAATTGGACTCGAGGCACATACCCGGGATCACGGGATTTTAGCCAAATTCCTTCGTTTAGGCCTACGAATATTTAATTTTCGTATTAATTATGTCAAGTTGAAGAAGTGTTGGATAGAAAATTCACAAAAAAAACCGCACCCGGGCAATTTTGTAATTTCTCACGACGGTGTTGAAATGGGTCGAAATTTGGCAGGTTGATTGGAAACGGCCTCGAAATATGACTCAGGGCATAGACCCGGGATCACGGGATTTTAGCCAAATTCCTTCGTTTAGGCCTCCGAATAATTAAATTTCGTATTAAGTTTGTGAAGCTGAAGAAGTGTTGGACAGAAAATTAACAAAGAAAAACCGTACCAGGGGCAATTTGTCAATTTTCGCGACGGTGTCGGAATGGGCCAAAATTAGGCAGGTTGATTAGAAATGGCCCCAGAATTTGGACTCGAGGAACAAACTCGCGATCGCGGGATTTTTGCCAAATATTTTCGTTTAGGCCTCCGAACAATTAATTTCCGTATTAATTATGTCAGGTTGAAGAAGTG
>NW_019254519.1:0-1185 GCF_002742605.1 Olea europaea var. sylvestris
TCCGTGAGTAAGTTACATTATATTTCACTACGAACGAAGGTAAGTAATTCAAATTTCATTATATTTCAATTATGAAATAAGATGCAATTAGTTTGTTTAACTTATACAAGTCTTCTAAAATGTTCCAAAAAAATATCAACCAATTTTAGTGTAAAATCGAGACCCCATAATCCAAAATGATATATTTTCATTTTACACTGCTAGATGTCTTTTCAGTTAATTTTGGATCCATTTCATTTTATGTTTACTTTTATCCTCATATAAATGAATGAATGCAAGTTTCTCTATATTTGAACATGTGTAACTGTTTCGCGCAGGTTAGTCGCTAACAATTAAAAATGATCAAACGATTGTGTAAGGGACAAACCTCTTGAGACAAAGTCCCAAAAATGGGTGTTCTTTTATTGGTGATGACTTTACAATTGGAGATTAAAAACAATGTGCCTCTAAGGGGCGCAAGCACACGAGTTACTGAAAGAAAAGTGTTTAAGTCTAAGCTAAGGAAATGAAAATTACATATTCTCTATTCGAGAGTTTTGTATTCGGTCCTTTGCTTCTATGTTCTTTCTTCCTTTTATACTTCATGGACGATCTCTTTGTGATCAACCGCCCTAAAAACTGCTTGATTGTCCTATAACTGTCCACTTTCTTCGTAATGGCCAACTTGTCATGAAAACTGCCTCTTTTAACTGCTGCCATTACTCTTCATCGTTCAACCGCTTTCGATTGAATTCCTTGAATCGTGGAACGTGATAGGGCTGCTCTAAAAACTGCTTTGATAACTGCACTTCTTGATAACCACGACGCTTTATATTTGTTAAGACCTTGGGCGACTTGAAGGTTTGGGCGAGAACAGAGTAACAGCTCTGGGCGACTGTATGACACTCCATTCGCTCAGATTCTGGGCGACTTGCAGACTTGGGCGATGGCGT
This sequence comes from Olea europaea var. sylvestris, assembly GCF_002742605.1. NCBI lineage: Eukaryota > Viridiplantae > Streptophyta > Magnoliopsida > Lamiales > Oleaceae > Olea > Olea europaea. The sequence continues at coordinate 933 of NW_019254519.1, forward strand.
TACCGCGTTCTTGGGCCTCCTTATTTGGGCCTTCATCTTGATTTGTTCGATTGGGCTTCGTTCTTTGGGTTATCTAATTTGGGGATCCTCCAATTGGGCTTCATTCCTTGGGCTGTTCGATTTGGGCTGAATTTTTATGTGTCAACAATTATCCCCCAATATGGCAGAATTAATAATTATTAAATTTTGCCATATTCACTTTGTGTTTTCAGCAACATTCGAAATTCTCAAGAATTTCAATCATTGTTTCCTT
>NW_019254520.1:0-1185 GCF_002742605.1 Olea europaea var. sylvestris
AAAAATCACAGTCACTGGATGTGTTCAAAAACTATAAAGCTAAAGTTGAGAACCAACTCGGCAAAAGGATTAAAAGCGTTAGATCTGATCGTGGGGGTGAATACTATGGCAGATATGATGGTTCAGGTGAACAACGTCTAAGACCATTTGCTAAATTCCTAAAGGAATGCGATATCGTCATACAGTACACTATGCTGGGTTCCCTACTATGAACGGTGTTGTTGAGAGACGAAACAGAATGCTTAAGGACATGGTAAGGAGCATGATTAGTCATTCTACCTTACCAGAATCTCTCTGGGGTGAAGCATTAAAGACCGCAACTTATATACTCAATAGAGTTCCAACTAAGGCCACTGATAAAACCCCATATGAGTTTTGGACGGACAAGAAACTTAGTTTGAAGCATATATATATTTTGGGGTGTCCAGCTGAGGCAAGACTCTATAAGCCAAATGAAAAGAAACTGGACGTAAGGACCATCAGTTGCTACTTTATTGGATATTCTGAAAGGTCCAAGGGTTACAAGTTTTATGATCCTACAACTAAGACAATTTCGAGATAGGAAATGTTCGATTCTTTGAGAATATTGAGTTTGCGGGGAGCGAAAGGGTTACAAGCTTTATCTTTGAGGAAGAATATGTTGAAATTTCTCCAATTGCCATTGACAATGATCAGGTTTCTATCTCTGCTATTGTTCAAGAAGTAACTCTGGATCAAAACAATGTCATACCTCCTTCTCAAGATCAACAAATTGTTCTAGAAGAACAAACTCTACAGCCTCAAGAACCAATGTCATCAAGAAGATCTACTAGAGAGAGGATAAGTGCAGTTTCAGATGATTACATCGTATTTCTCCAAGAACATGAAGCTGACATTGGAATCGTGGAAGATGATCCAATCAACTTCCATCAAGCCATGGAAAGTTCTAACTCTCAAAAGTGGCTCGATGCCATGAATGAAGAGAAAAAGTCCATGAAGGACAATGACGTATGGGACCTCATTCCATTGCCTGAAGGTGCGAAACCCATTGGTTGAAAATGGATATTTAAGATCAAGAGGGATTTGAAAGGTGATGTAGAGAGGTATAAAACTCGTCTTGTCACAAAGGGCTTTACACAGAAAGAAGACATCGATTATAAAGAGACTTTCTCTCCGATTTCTTCGAAAGACTCTTTCAGGACTATA
>NW_019254521.1:0-803 GCF_002742605.1 Olea europaea var. sylvestris
CTGGGGGCAATTTCGTCATTTTCCGCGACGGTGTCGGAATGGACTAAAATTTGACAGACTGATCGGAAACAAAAATCGCGACGTGGCCAATTTCGTCAGTTTTCCCGATGGTGTCGGAATGGGCTAAAATTTGACGGACTGATCGGAAACAAAAGTTGCGTCGGGGGCAATTTCGTCATTTTTCGCTATGGAGTCGGAATGGACTAAAATTTTACAAACTTATCGGAAACAAAAATCGCGCCGCGGGCAATTTCGTCGTTTTCCGCGACGGTGTCGGAATGGGTTAAAGTTTGACAGACTGATCGGAAACAAAAATCGCGCCGGGGGCAATTTCGTCATTTTTCGCGACGGTGTCGTAATGGGTTAATGTTTGACAGACTCATCGGAAACAAAAATCGCGCCGGGGGCAATTTCGTCATTTTTCGCGTCGGTGTCAAAATAGGTTAAAGTTTGACAGACTGATCGGAAACAAAAATCGCGACGGGGCCAATTTCGTCAGTTTTCCCGGTGGTGTCGCAATGGGCTAAAATTTGACAGACTGATCGGAAACAAAAGTTGCGTCGGGGGCAATTTCGTCATTTTTCGCTATGGTGTCGGAATGGACTAAAATTTTACAAACTTATCGGAAACAAAAAACGCGCCGCGGGCAATTTCGTCGTTTTCCGCGACGGCGTCGGAATGGGTTAAAGTTTGACAATCTGATCGGAAACAAAAATCGCGCCGGGGGCAATTTCGTCATTTTTCGCGACGGTGTCGGAATGGGTTAATGTTTGACAGACTGATCGGAAACAAAAATCGCGCCG
>NW_019254521.1:905-1184 GCF_002742605.1 Olea europaea var. sylvestris
GGAAACAAAAATCGCGTCGGGGGCAATTTCGTCATTTTTCGCGATGGTGTCGGAATGGGCTAAAATTTGACGGACTGATCGGAAACAAAAATCGCGCCTGGGGCAATTTCGTCATTTTTCGCGACGGAGTCGGATTGGGCAAAAATTTTACAGACTTATCGGAAAAAAAATCGCGCCGGGGGCAATTACGTCGTTTTTCGCGACGGACTAGGAATGGGCTAAAATTTGGCAAACTGATCGGAAACAAAAATCGCGCCGGGGCAATCTCGTCATTTTTCG
>NW_019254522.1:0-7000 GCF_002742605.1 Olea europaea var. sylvestris
AGGTTCAAGCTTCCCTCACTCTTATAAGAAAATGCAGCAAAACCAAAAGTTCTAAGCATAGAGTAATCACTCAATTTACTAGACCACCTCTCATGCAGAGTATCACCATTTAATGCAACATATGGAGTCAAATTAATCAAATAACAAGCAGTCATAACAACTTCATAGGGACACCAGAACTTAACATCATGCAACGTACTTTATCAAGTATTGTCCTATTCATCCTTTCCGCTACCCCGTTTTGCTGGGGAGTGTAAGGAACCATCTTATGTCTTTTTATTCCATTTTCTTTACACATACTATCAAATTCAGTGTTGCAAAATTCTAGGCGATTATCTGTCCTTAAAAATTTGATCCTTTTGCCAGTTTGATTTTCCATTTTTCTCTTCCAGTTATTAAAGTTATGAACAGTTTCAGATTTATCTTTCAATAGATAGACCTATACTTTTCGAGTATAGTCATCGATAGTAGACAGAAAATACATATTTTCACCCGATGTGGGATTACTAGCAGGACCCTATAGATCAGAATGCACATATTTAAGCATGCCTTTAGTTTTATGAGCACTAGTGAAGAACGACATTTTATGATGCTTACCAAGCACACAGTGATCACAGAATGACAAATCAGATACACAGTCATTAACAAATGCACCTTTTTCATTAAGTAGCTTAAGTCCGTTAATGTCTATATATACAAGCCTATTATATCATATGTGTGCGCGATCAACCTTGGCAGAAGAGATAGAGGAATTCAAACTCTAATCACTTCTTTAGTAGTGATGTAAATGGCATTTTTCTTAATTCCCTTAAAAGAAACTAATGCACCCTTAATCATTTTTAGCATACCATTTCCAATTTTACCAGTGAAGTCATCTTTTTTAAGTCTTTCTACTCAAATCAAATTCCTAGATAATTCAGGAATATATCTAACATCCTTTAATGTGTACACAAAGCCAGTGTCAAATTTTATATTTATGTCACCAATTCCAACAATCGTATAGACAAAGTTATCACACAGCACAACATACCCAGTATTGGATTCATGCAAGTTATCCAACCAATTCTTTTCAGATGTCACACGAAATGATGCACCAGAATCAAGTATCCACTCATGCATGCGGGAATTAGCAGTTAGGTTCAATTCAGCAGTGTATACAACGGGACTTGTAATCATATAGACCTCACCGTAATCTATATCAAAAGTAGAGGATAACACATTGACCTCATCTCTCTCCTTAACCTTTAGCTTACCCTTCTCCTTATGACAATCATTTATAAAATGCTATATGTTTTCACAGCCATAGCATTTTATAGCTTTAGTCCTAAACTTTGATCTGAACCTACCCTTGCCCTTCTTCTTCCATCCATTACTATTCGACTCACCACCACTTTAGTATCCATCATAAGTGTTTTGCCTAAACTAATTTCTACCCCGCATCATATGTAACTCACCGCTTCTTTTATCATTTTTTAAGCCCTAATTTCCATATCTTTGATCCGAAGAGAATCTATGACAATTTCAAATGTCAACCTATCCCTACCATACTTAATAACATTTTTAACTTCCTTGTAAGTGTCGGGAATAGAATTGAGCAAGATTATGGTCTTATAGATTTCTAACACAGCCTCATCACAATTAATGATATCTTTCACCAGTTTGTTAAACATATCTAAATTGTCATCGAGATCTTTTGAAGGATCCATTTTAAAACTGAAAAAATGTTTCAGCAGGTAAAGTTTATTTGGTGTAGATTTGAGCAAATACAGATCTTCCAATTTTTTTCGAAGTTCTTTGGTGGTTTTGTTCTTTTGAAACTTTTTGTTAGATTAAAATGCCCTTCATTTTTTATTTTCGGATAGAAAAATCACATTTTTCGTTAAAAATTTCCAAATCAAAGTTGTAAGCTATCATCTTCACAGAATAGCCAAAAATGCACAAATCAAATCAAACCAAACAAAGTAGTCCTACGGTCATAGACAGTATACTCTGTTCTAGATTTTCAGGGTTTCGTAAGACTCGCGGTCTTAAATTAAGGAAATGTTCGAACGGGTAAGGTCTCGATAATTCTAACGGAATTAATAAGCAGCGAAAGTAACAATGCAACAAAAGGCACATCTAACAAATAACCAGTTTCACAGCAATTATATCACGAAGAACTGAGCATTGGTTTAACAAAAAGATAGGAACTCAATCAATCTGTTAAAAAGCAAGTAATCCTAATTTCTAGCACAAGCAATATTACCCTTTCATGTAACCACAACCCTATTGTCACCCCACACGATGACACGCCAATGCTGGAAAATAAATGATTTAAGCCAATTTACTAGAGCGGATCTGTTTGAGTCTGTAAAGTGGAGAGATACGAATTTATTGCTTTAGGGCCGCCACTATTCTTCTTAAAGATTCAGCAAATGTGCCAATTCCAATCAGCCACAAATGCAGATTGAGGTCAGGGATAAAATCGTCCAAATTTTCCTGCACCACCTGAAACTCTAAACCAAACACATCAGTACATTCAGAGATTAAAATATACGAAATGGTCGAAAAAACCATGTCCCAGGATTGCCCACGTGCCACCGCCTCCCCTTATAGGGGCGCCTCGACCTCTTAAGTATGGGTCCGACCTCCATTTGTCTAATAGAGGTCTAGTTTGAGAGTAATTGAAGTTTTCATATTCGGGAGGGTTGAAGAAATCGCCAATTTCTTCCAATTTTTGATCTGATTTTTGCAAGATTATGATAGCCCTTGTTCTGGTACCAGATGTTGAATGTATATTGAGCACCAATGCTTGCCCAGGCTTAGTTTCTTCCAACAATTAACACCACAACCTGACAACAACGACCCAAGACAATGACCAAGCTTCCACTTCCGGTTGCTCATGAGATAGTTTACTTAGGAGACCACGAAGCTGCACTATACATCATATATTATCACCACAATACTTAAAAATCAAAAGAAGGCAGAAAGAATAGAAGAAATCTCGCAAAACGACCGAACACAGAGAGAGGCAGAGGACGTTCTCTTCACAAGACAAAAGGACATCCAATTTATCAAGTAATAATGGCCCAAGTATGGTAAGTATAGCTAGGTTAATTATTGGGTAAAAGTAGAGGCCCAATAAGTAAGTAAATGGGCTCACAAGCAATCTCTCTCAATTATGGCCATCTAAGAAAGCGGATTGTTCCTGGAGCAACACTAAAATATATAGGCTGTTTCGAATCGTCTAATTATCTTTGGGTCGTATCATCTCGATTGTGGTGTTATATTTTCGTTCAGCCATTTGGCTAAGCCGACTGATAACTAAAATCAAATAACATCATAGTCAAGGAGAGGTCATTTGATAATAAATTGCCTAACATATCACATATTTAAAGCCTCCAAAGTGAGCTGCCAAGTATCTAGATAATTCTACTTTTTTATTTATTAATTTTTCTTTCTTCCCAAGCAAATCTAGAGAATTCTAATATTTTATTTATTTATTATTTTACCTTGTGGCCCCGGACACTCTAGTTTGTTCTAGAAATAGCCATCTCCAATTTTATTAGGTTCACATCTTAATGTTGATTGACTTTTAGAGNACCTATGTATAATAAGATATAGTCTACTTTCATTAAATAGTATACTTAATTACAACTGTGATACCAAATGAAATTACATAAAACATATATGGCATGCTCGGTACACATAGTATTGGATGGTAATAGACATGAACAAATATAAACTAAAATCATGATCATTAATTGTATAATCCAGTCCAATACTGCATAGCTGATAGGGACGTATTTACATTGGATCTGGAGCATAATCTACAGGTGAAGATGGAGAAGGAGCATCAGCGGACATAGGACCAGCAGCAGCAGAAATAGGGCCAAGTGCTGCACCAGAACTTTGAATCCGAGCCATTGAACGGCGTGAATATGTTCGTTGAGATTTGCACAGATCAGATAAAAATGCTCCTGTTAATTGTTATTATATATGGCATGCTCGGTACACATAGTATTGGATGGTAATAGACATGAACAAATATAAACTAAAATCATGATCATTAATTGTATAATCCAATCCAATACTGCATAGCTGATAGGGACGTATTTACATTGGATCTGGAGCATAATCTACAGGTGAAGATGGAGAAGGAGCATCAGCGGACATAGGACCAACAGCAGCAGAAATAGGGCCAAGTGCTGCACCAGAGCTTTGAATCCGAGCCATTGAACGGCGTGAATATGTTCGTTGAGATTTGCACAGATCAGATAAAAATGCTCCTGTTAATTGTTATCAAATACCATATTAGCAGATGCTAACTAGCATTGTGTTGAGTTTCTATTTATGAAAATTGTGTACATGTTATGACTTCAATAAAAAATATCTGTGGGCAAGTCCGTGAGAGCCAGAGGCAGATGAAGGAAAGCTCAGGCTTGCCCCTCGAGCCCAATTTTTATTTTATTTTTTAAGGTAAAAATTTTTGGTAAAAAAAAACAAAGAAGAAAAAATTTCAATTGAATTTTTTTTTCAATGTATCAGTTCATTAGAAAATTTTTTTGTCCCCCAACACTCCGCCCCTACAATCTTGTTGAAGACTTAAAATTAATAAATTTGTTTGTTATTTAATAAGTAAGGCCTTTAGACGAGGTTGTTTGAAAGAGAATTGGGGGTTGTGAACATCACCTTCTCCGAGAGCTAAATTGTCGTAAAGATCGACAATGTTGGGACAGTTCTGGTAACACTGCGGTGAGCATAGCTTGGCAGTGAACTAAGAGTCAAGAAGGGCATCTGATGAGATCCCGACTGATTTTCGATTGACCCCACATGAACTCACACATTCGTCAGCCTCACTATACTCGTCCAATTTAATAGCAACAACTTCAGATGTCTTGCATTGGAACTCCATAGTTCCATCATTTGATGAGTATGTCTCTAATACGCATCGCTTCCTAGAAGACGCGATTGAGAATGAACACAATCCAACTGGCAATTCCTCGCGTAATAATTCCCTTGCATCCAAGAGGGAAATGAAACAAAAATGTTGGTCGTTACGTGAGACTGGTCAATCGACCGAGCAAACTAATTAAATTACTCGTGTTGTAGATTACCAAGAGCTCCCTGGAGGAAGATGGTAAAGGCAAGGAAGATGGTATTTATAGTGTATTTATGTCTTTGTTATTATTTTTTTTTGGGGGGTAGGGTGTAGGGCGGGGTGCTTAGCAAAATGACATTTTAATGGTATTGTTTGAATCTTTGAGATGTACTTTGTCATAACATATGGAATTAGATTGAAGGAATCTTTGTCTGTTTCGCTTATGTTCTGTAAGACTTCTTATAATAATAATGTACGTTTCACATTTAAAGACACATTTGATGTGTCCGAGGTAATTTCGGGCTTACCTAGATGCCAACAAGTTGAAGTGATGCTGACGAAGAGTAAGTTGATGGAATAATGTGTCAGGTTTTGATACCCAATAAATTCGGACAATATTTTAAAATAGATATTGGATAATTTATCAACAACATAGATTTGGCTCAACCCGGAAACAACCGACATTTTTGGAGGGCCCAAGTTGTGGTTGGAATTGTTGAGTTGGATTTGATATATATAAAGCCATTTGTTAGAGGCCCATTAGTTAGGCCCAAAATTGGCGACCTAATTGATCCTTTATACATCCTCATTCCAACAGCAGTGTGTGTGGATTGACTTACAATAGAGAGGAGAGTTAGTGAGAAAGAGGCAGCCGACTCCATTGATCCTTCATGGGTTAAAAGAGGCAACCGTGTGAGGGTGAAAATTTGAGGCAACTAAAGTGTTGGTTTGGTTTGGGTTGAACTTGTCGATTGGCATTTGTTTGGTTGGTTTTTCTAAGCCTGGATCAAGATTTCTCGAGGAGCTTCTGCACAACATAATGAACAAAGTAATTGACGTGGTATACGTAGTGAGAAAAAAAGCTTTTGTCTGTAGAAGTGACAAAATATCAGCAAAACCAGTTAATAAATAAAAATATAGATCAAAATAATTTTTTTGTTGTTGGAGCCGTACACATCAGTATTTTGCGGGTAAATTTGATTGCACAACAAAAATAGTTGTACAAGTTTACACCCCTCTCACATGAGGCGGCCCCATGTTAATCGTGGGGCCCCCTCATATGAGAGGGGTGTACAACTTGCTATACACAAGAGTGTACAGCAAGCATAGAATATATTTTGCTCAATAAACTCAATTTTAATCATTTGATTAACTATGCGAAGTATCATGTTTAGTTCATTAACAATCCTTAACATTCCATTCTGCCCCACAATGACCCACAAAAGAGATACCATTGCCCACAGACAAGGCGAAGTACTAAAAAATAGTAATTTATAATAATTTTTTTATAAGAGGAAATTAAGAATACATTTTTTTATACACAATTTTTTGGTATGTATACTTACAAGAATTGACCATATTACAATAACAATAATAAACCAAGTTTTATATTCCCATATCGCAAAAAATCTTATCGTGGTATAATCTACTAAGAGATCTAACTAGATAAGTGAAACTAACACAAACCTAATTGATTTTTATCTTAACTTTCGTCTTCTAACTTGCTCCACTAAAATTGTCTCCTCTTATGAGGGAAAGCTCTTTGGATTGACATAAAATATGTCCCAACTACCTAAGCCTTTCGTATCTTAATTTATCCTCAATCGGCACCACCCCTGCTTATTGAAGTATCACCCTTGTTTGGTAGGGACTACTATTAAATTTTTTAGTATATTTTGATAAAATTTAATGAAATGTATGGTTCAAAAGTTGTGAGTCCTATTAAATATGTGATTGAAATTAATTCTTGAATTAGACTTAAAATAAAATCTTGATTTTTATTCCCACTAAATGTGGCGTAATCTCATTCCAACTAAATATGATTACATATATTTAGAATTGGATCCAAGACCAGCTTTCAAAATTTCAAACCAGGCTACGACGTGGGAAAAAAAATAAAAAATTTAACCAAAAAAAAAC
>NW_019254522.1:12660-18422 GCF_002742605.1 Olea europaea var. sylvestris
ATATTTGACGAATATAGCTTAAGTATAAATAAGGTTGAAAACTAGACTAGTGTAATGTTATTATCGTTTCATTTCTATTATTTGTATTCCCATTTCCACTTTTGCACAACATGTCATTTCCATCATTTTCCAACCAACTTGTCCGTAATATAAGTGCATGCCTTGAACATAAGGGTGTCAATTTGGCTCTTCCGCTCGGTGCCACTGGCATAGTCCTGAAAAAGTTCGAGCCGGAACACCTCGAGGCTCTGGCCAAGCCCCATTTTTGGGCCAACTGTTGAGCCACACAGGCTAGTTCATGTCATGGGAATTTTTTTTGGGGGGGGGGGTGTCCATATTTCTTGTGCCCTTCAATGTCTCCCAATTAAAAGATGCCACATCATCAAAGATTGGAGACAACAGGTGCGGATTAACTCACAATTATGAATTTTTGTAAATTCAGTTGGAAAATCCAATAAAATTTATTTTGGGTTAAGAAGATATATATCGATTACTAAACTCTTTCTGGCAAGAAAATTGAAAATCTCTCTGCTAACAAAGTACTGAGCTGAATACAATGACACTTATGTGAAGAAGGGGATGTTTATCAACTGTCTTTAAAGTGCTTTTCGGATTGAAACATGAATTTGTCCTGACGTGATTTTCTTTTCATTTTTTGCATTGTTTTATTGAGTTCTCCAATCCATTTATGCTTGTCGAAATCTATAAAGAAAATATTTAAATTCACACACACTAGTATAAATTGTTGTTATCAAATAACTCTAGAAAAAATAGAGAAGAACCTATGTATAATAAGATATAGTCTACTTTCATTAAATAGTATACTTAATTACAACTGTGATATCAAATGAAATTACATAAAACATATATGGCATGCTCGGTACACATAGTATTGGATGGTAATAGACATGAACAAATATAAACTAAAATCATGATCATTAATTGTATAATCCAGTCCAATACTGCATAGCTGATAGGGACGTATTTACATTGGATCTGGAGCATAATCTACAGGTGAAGATGGAGAAGGAGCATCAGCGGACATAGGACCAGCAGCAGCAGAAATAGGGCCAAGTGCTGCACCAGAACTTTGAATCCGAGCCATTGAACGGCGTGAATATGTTCGTTGAGATTTGCACAGATCAGATAAAAATGCTCCTGTTAATTGTTATCAAATACCATATTAGCATATGCTAACTATCACTGTGTCGAGTATCTATTTATGAAAATTGTGTACGTATTATGACTTCAATAAAAAATGTTTGTGGGCAGTTCGCGAGAGCTAGAGGTGAATGGAGGAAAGCTCAGGCCTGCCCCTCGAGCCCAATTTTAATTTTATTTTTTAAGGTAAAATTTTTTGGTAAAAAAAAAAAAGAAAAAGAAAAAAGAAAAAATTTCAATTGAATTTTTTTTTCAATGTATCAGTTCATTAGAAAATTTTTTTGTCCCCCAACACTCCGCCCCTACAATCTTGTTGAAGACTTAAAATTAATAAATTTGTTTGTTATTTAATAAGTAAGGCCTTTAGACGAGGTTGTTTGAAAGAGAATTGGGGGTTGTGAACATCACCTTCTCCGAGAGCTAAATTGTCGTAAAGATCGACAATGTTGGGACAGTTCTGGTAACACTGCGGTGAGCATAGCTTGGCAGTGAACTAAGAGTCAAGAAGGGCATCTGATGAGATCCCGACTGATTTTCGATTGACCCCACATGAACTCACACATTCGTCAGCCTCACTATACTCGTCCAATTTAATAGCAACAACTTCAGATGTCTTGCATTGGAACTCCATAGTTCCATCATTTGATGAGTATGTCTCTAATACGCATCGCTTCCTAGAAGACGCGATTGAGAATGAACACAATCCAACTGGCAATTCCTCGCGTAATAATTCCCTTGCATCCAAGAGGGAAATGAAACAAAAATGTTGGTCGTTACGTGAGACTGGTCAATCGACCGAGCAAACTAATTAAATTACTTGTGTTGTAGATTACCAAGAGCTCCCTGGAGGAAGATGGTAAAGGCAAGGAACATGAAAATTTTAATTTTAGCACAGAAGCTTGATTTGTACTTAAAAAAGTTTGGCTTGATGATGTTGGGAATGGACTTAAGTTATATGCTTGCAGAGAGTACATGCAGAAGATGGTATTTATAGTGTATTTATGTCTTTGTTATTATTTTTTTTTGGGGGGTAGGGTGTAGGGCGGGGTGCTTAGCAAAATGACATTTTAATGGTATTGTTTGAATCTTTGAGATGTACTTTGTCATAACATATGGAATTAGATTGAAGGAATCTTTGTCTGTTTCGCTTATGTTCTGTAAGACTTCTTATAATAATAATGTACGTTTCACATTTAAAGACACATTTGATGTGTCCGAGGTAATTTCGGGCTTACCTAGATGCCAACAAGTTGAAGTGATGCTGACGAAGAGTAAGTTGATGGAATAATGTGTCAGGTTTTGATACCCAATAAATTCGGACAATATTTTAAAATAGATATTGGATAATTTATCAACAACATAGATTTGGCTCAACCCGGAAACAACCGACATTTTTGGAGGGCCCAACTTGTGGTTGGAATTGTTGAGTTGGATTTGATATATATAAAGCCATTTGTTAGAGGCCCATTAGTTAGGCCCAAAATTGGCGACCTAATTGATCCTTTATACATCCTCATTCCAACAGCAGTGTGTGTGGATTGACTTACAATAGAGAGGAGAGTTAGTGAGAAAGAGGCAGCCGACTCCATTGATCCTTCATGGGTTAAAAGAGGCAACCGTGTGAGGGTGAAAATTTGAGGCAACTAAAGTGTTGGTTTGGTTTGGGTTGAACTTGTCGATTGGCATTTGTTTGGTTGGTTTTTCTAAGCCTGGATCAAGATTTCTCGAGGAGCTTCTGCACAACATAATGAACAAAGTAATTGACGTGGTATACGTAGTGAGAAAAAAAGCTTTTGTCTGTAGAAGTGACAAAATATCAGCAAAACCAGTTAATAAATAAAAATATAGATCAAAATAATTTTTTTGTTGTTGGAGCCGTACACATCAGTATTTTGCGGGTAAATTTGATTGCACAACAAAAATAGTTGTACAAGTTTACACCCCTCTCACATGAGGCGGCCCCATGTTAATCGTGGGGCCCCCTCATATGAGAGGGGTGTACAACTTGCTATACACAAGAGTGTACAGCAAGCATAGAATATATTTTGCTCAATAAACTCAATTTTAATCATTTGATTAACTATGCGAAGTATCATGTTTAGTTCATTAACAATCCTTAACATTCCATTCTGCCCCACAATGACCCACAAAAGAGATACCGTTGCCCACAGACAAGGCGAAGTACTAAAAAATAGTAATTTATAATAATTTTTTTATAAGAGGAAATTAAGAATACATTTTTTTATACACAATTTTTTGGTATGTATACTTACAAGAATTGACCATATTACAATAACAATAATAAACCAAGTTTTATATTCCCATATCGCAAAAAATCTTATCGTGGTATAATCTACTAAGAGATCTAACTAGATAAGTGAAACTAACACAAACCTAATTGATTTTTATCTTAACTTTCGTCTTCTAACTTGCTCCACTAAAATTGTCTCCTCTTATGAGGGAAAGCTCTTTGGATTGACATAAAATATGTCCCAACTACCTAAGCCTTTCGTATCTTAATTTATCCTCAATCGGCACCACCCCTGCTTATTGAAGTATCACCCTTGTTTGGTAGGGACTACTATTAAATTTTTTAGTATATTTTGATAAAATTTAATGAAATGTATGGTTCAAAAGTTGTGAGTCCTATTAAATATGTGATTGAAATTAATTCTTGAATTAGACTTAAAATAAAATCTTGATTTTTATTCCCACTAAATGTGGCGTAATCTCATTCCAACTAAATATGATTACATATATTTAGAATTGGATCCAAGACCAGCTTTCAAAATTTCAAACCAGGCTACGACGTGGGAAAAAAAATAAAAAATTTAACCATAAAAAAACTGATTTTTTTACCCCAAAAAAAAAAAAAAATACCTTAAAAAAATGTTCTTGGGCCTGAGTTGGGGGGTGAGTCCCAAATCCATCTCTACATATTGATATTAGCATGCCAAACTTAAAGTGCGTCTTAAGAAAACCAATTCAGCATTCAGAAAACAATTCAGAATGGTACAAAGGTAGGCAACTTTACCTGTGCGGACCGTCTACCAAATAACCAAATACCATACATTATGCCAAAATACCTCTCAAACACTACCGCTACCGTGTCATCTTGTTATGCCCCCACCCCATAAACTAACTATAAAAACCGTCTTCTGCATTTAAGTTCTGCAGGAAATCACTTCACTCCATTCCCAACATCATCAAGCCACAGGAAAAATCAACTCTACCAAAGCAAAAATTCAAGCTTCTGTACAAAAATGAAAATGATCGTCTTCCTTGCCTTTGCTCTCTTCTTCCAGGGAGCACTTGGTATCCACAATACAAATTCTTCCATTAATTTTCTCGAACTATTGTCTGATCTCGTTCTGACGAACACTTTTGTTTCTCTTCTTTCTTCAATGCAGGGGAATTAATCTGTGAGGAATTGCCAGTTGGATTGTGTTCGTTCTCAATCGCGTCCTCTGGGAAACGATGCCTGCTAGAGACCTACGCATCAAATGATGGAACTATGGACTTCCAATGCAAGACATCTGAAGTGGTTGCTATTAACTTGCACGATTATATTGAGGCTGATGAATGCGTGGATGTATGTGGGGTTGATAGGAAATCTGTCGGGATCTCATCAGATACCCTCCTCGACTCTCAGTTCACCGCCAAGCTATGCTCCCCACAGTGTTACCAGAACTGTCCCAACATTGTTGATCTTTACTACAATTTGGCTCTCGGAGAAGGTGATCTTCACAACACCCAATTCCCCCAACCCCCCAAAACAACCTCATGTAAAAGTTTAACTTATTAATTATCGAACAAATTTATTATTTTTTTTGTTTCAACACGACCACTCTCATGAACAGCCCGTATAATTTTTTTTATTGAAGTCATGATATGTAAATAATTTTCATAAATGGGAACTCGATGCAGTGATTGTTTGCCTCTTTTAATATGGTATTTGCTAACAATTGACAGGCGCATTTTTACCTGATCTGTGCAAATCTCAAAGAGCAAATTCACGTCGTTCAATGGCTCAGATTCAAAGTTCTGGTACAGCTTTTGGCCCTATTTCTGCGGCTGCTGGTCCAATGTCTGCCGCTGCTCCTTTTCCTTCTCCATCTTCATCTCATGATTGTGCTCCAGCTCCAATGTAAATACATCCCTATTTGATATGCAGTATTGGATAGGAATAGATAATATAATGAACAAGATTTTAGTTTATTTTTGTTCATATCTAAAACTATCCAATCCTCTTACCGAACATGGCATATATGTTATATGTAATTTCATTTGATCTAGCAGTTGTAATTATATTATTTAATGAAAGTGGACTACTGATCATACATATGCTCCTCTTTGTTTTTCTTCTATTATTTGATCAACAGAATTTATGCTACAGTGTATGAATTTAAATATATATTTTTTAATATATTCCCACAAAAGAATTTAGATTGGGGAACTCAATAATACTAAAACATAAAAATCGTGCAGGATACAATTCGTGAAAAATTATGAATTAATATAATAAACCAAATCAATGGACCTCCAACAGCAAGTGAAAGACTTAAAAACAAATGAAAATTTATGTTTCGATCCAAAAAGCA
>NW_019254522.1:20960-31867 GCF_002742605.1 Olea europaea var. sylvestris
ATATTTGACGAATATAGCTTAAGTATAAATAAGGTTGAAAACTAGACTAGTGTAATGTTATTATCGTTTCATTTCTATTATTTGTATTCCCATTTCCACTTTTGCACAACATGTCATTTCCATCATTTTCCAACCAACTTGTCCGTAATATAAGTGCATGCCTTGAACATAAGGGTGTCAATTTGGCTCTTCCGCTCGGTGCCACTGGCATAGTCCTGAAAAAGTTCGAGCCGGAACACCTCGAGGCTCTGGCCAAGCCCCATTTTTGGGCCAACTGTTGAGCCACACAGGCTAGTTCATGTCATGGGAATTTTTTTTGGGGGGGGGGGTGTCCATATTTCTTGTGCCCTTCAATGTCTCCCAATTAAAAGATGCCACATCATCAAAGATTGGAGACAACAGGTGCGGATTAACTCACAATTATGAATTTTTGTAAATTCAGTTGGAAAATCCAATAAAATTTATTTTGGGTTAAGAAGATATATATCGATTACTAAACTCTTTCTGGCAAGAAAATTGAAAATCTCTCTGCTAACAAAGTACTGAGCTGAATACAATGACACTTATGTGAAGAAGGGGATGTTTATCAACTGTCTTTAAAGTGCTTTTCGGATTGAAACATGAATTTGTCCTGACGTGATTTTCTTTTCATTTTTTGCATTGTTTTATTGAGTTCTCCAATCCATTTATGCTTGTCGAAATCTATAAAGAAAATATTTAAATTCACACACACTAGTATAAATTGTTGTTATCAAATAACTCTAGAAAAAATAGAGAAGAACCTATGTATAATAAGATATAGTCTACTTTCATTAAATAGTATACTTAATTACAACTGTGATATCAAATGAAATTACATAAAACATATATGGCATGCTCGGTACACATAGTATTGGATGGTAATAGACATGAACAAATATAAACTAAAATCATGATCATTAATTGTATAATCCAGTCCAATACTGCATAGCTGATAGGGACGTATTTACATTGGATCTGGAGCATAATCTACAGGTGAAGATGGAGAAGGAGCATCAGCGGACATAGGACCAGCAGCAGCAGAAATAGGGCCAAGTGCTGCACCAGAACTTTGAATCCGAGCCATTGAACGGCGTGAATATGTTCGTTGAGATTTGCACAGATCAGATAAAAATGCTCCTGTTAATTGTTATCAAATACCATATTAGCATATGCTAACTATCACTGTGTCGAGTATCTATTTATGAAAATTGTGTACGTATTATGACTTCAATAAAAAATGTTTGTGGGCAGTTCGCGAGAGCTAGAGGTGAATGGAGGAAAGCTCAGGCCTGCCCCTCGAGCCCAATTTTAATTTTATTTTTTAAGGTAAAATTTTTTGGTAAAAAAAAAAAAGAAAAAGAAAAAAGAAAAAATTTCAATTGAATTTTTTTTTCAATGTATCAGTTCATTAGAAAATTTTTTTGTCCCCCAACACTCCGCCCCTACAATCTTGTTGAAGACTTAAAATTAATAAATTTGTTTGTTATTTAATAAGTAAGGCCTTTAGACGAGGTTGTTTGAAAGAGAATTGGGGGTTGTGAACATCACCTTCTCCGAGAGCTAAATTGTCGTAAAGATCGACAATGTTGGGACAGTTCTGGTAACACTGCGGTGAGCATAGCTTGGCAGTGAACTAAGAGTCAAGAAGGGCATCTGATGAGATCCCGACTGATTTTCGATTGACCCCACATGAACTCACACATTCGTCAGCCTCACTATACTCGTCCAATTTAATAGCAACAACTTCAGATGTCTTGCATTGGAACTCCATAGTTCCATCATTTGATGAGTATGTCTCTAATACGCATCGCTTCCTAGAAGACGCGATTGAGAATGAACACAATCCAACTGGCAATTCCTCGCGTAATAATTCCCTTGCATCCAAGAGGGAAATGAAACAAAAATGTTGGTCGTTACGTGAGACTGGTCAATCGACCGAGCAAACTAATTAAATTACTTGTGTTGTAGATTACCAAGAGCTCCCTGGAGGAAGATGGTAAAGGCAAGGAACATGAAAATTTTAATTTTAGCACAGAAGCTTGATTTGTACTTAAAAAAGTTTGGCTTGATGATGTTGGGAATGGACTTAAGTTATATGCTTGCAGAGAGTACATGCAGAAGATGGTATTTATAGTGTATTTATGTCTTTGTTATTATTTTTTTTTGGGGGGTAGGGTGTAGGGCGGGGTGCTTAGCAAAATGACATTTTAATGGTATTGTTTGAATCTTTGAGATGTACTTTGTCATAACATATGGAATTAGATTGAAGGAATCTTTGTCTGTTTCGCTTATGTTCTGTAAGACTTCTTATAATAATAATGTACGTTTCACATTTAAAGACACATTTGATGTGTCCGAGGTAATTTCGGGCTTACCTAGATGCCAACAAGTTGAAGTGATGCTGACGAAGAGTAAGTTGATGGAATAATGTGTCAGGTTTTGATACCCAATAAATTCGGACAATATTTTAAAATAGATATTGGATAATTTATCAACAACATAGATTTGGCTCAACCCGGAAACAACCGACATTTTTGGAGGGCCCAACTTGTGGTTGGAATTGTTGAGTTGGATTTGATATATATAAAGCCATTTGTTAGAGGCCCATTAGTTAGGCCCAAAATTGGCGACCTAATTGATCCTTTATACATCCTCATTCCAACAGCAGTGTGTGTGGATTGACTTACAATAGAGAGGAGAGTTAGTGAGAAAGAGGCAGCCGACTCCATTGATCCTTCATGGGTTAAAAGAGGCAACCGTGTGAGGGTGAAAATTTGAGGCAACTAAAGTGTTGGTTTGGTTTGGGTTGAACTTGTCGATTGGCATTTGTTTGGTTGGTTTTTCTAAGCCTGGATCAAGATTTCTCGAGGAGCTTCTGCACAACATAATGAACAAAGTAATTGACGTGGTATACGTAGTGAGAAAAAAAGCTTTTGTCTGTAGAAGTGACAAAATATCAGCAAAACCAGTTAATAAATAAAAATATAGATCAAAATAATTTTTTTGTTGTTGGAGCCGTACACATCAGTATTTTGCGGGTAAATTTGATTGCACAACAAAAATAGTTGTACAAGCTTACACCCCTCTCACATGAGGCGGCCCCATGTTAATCGTGGGGCCCCCTCATATGAGAGGGGTGTACAACTTGCTATACACAAGAGTGTACAGCAAGCATAGCCTATATTTTGCTCAATAAACTCAATTTTAATCATTTGATTAACTATGCGAAGTATCATGTTTAGTTCATTAACAATCCTTAACATTCCATTCTGCCCCACAATGACCCACAAAAGAGATACCATTGCCCACAGACAAGGCGAAGTACTAAAAAATAGTAATTTATAATAATTTTTTTATAAGAGGAAATTAAGAATACATTTTTTTATACACAATTTTTTGGTATGTATACTTACAAGAATTGACCATATTACAATAACAATAATAAACCAAGTTTTATATTCCCATATCGCAAAAAATCTTATCGTGGTATAATCTACTAAGAGATCTAACTAGATAAGTGAAACTAACACAAACCTAATTGATTTTTATCTTAACTTTCGTCTTCTAACTTGCTCCACTAAAATTGTCTCCTCTTATGAGGGAAAGCTCTTTGGATTGACATAAAATATGTCCCAACTACCTAAGCCTTTCGTATCTTAATTTATCCTCAATCGGCACCACCCCTGCTTATTGAAGTATCACCCTTGTTTGGTAGGGACTACTATTAAATTTTTTAGTATATTTTGATAAAATTTAATGAAATGTATGGTTCAAAAGTTGTGAGTCCTATTAAATATGTGATTGAAATTAATTCTTGAATTAGACTTAAAATAAAATCTTGATTTTTATTCCCACTAAATGTGGCGTAATCTCATTCCAACTAAATATGATTACATATATTTAGAATTGGATCCAAGACCAGCTTTCAAAATTTCAAACCAGGCTACGACGTGGGAAAAAAAATAAAAAATTTAACCAAAAAAAAACTGCATGTAAGTTCTGCAGGAAATCACTTCACTCCATTCCCAACATCATCAAGCCACAGGAAAAATCAACTCTTCCAAGGCAAAAAATCAAGCTTCTGTACAAAAATGAAACTGATTGTCTTCCTTGCCTTTGCCCTCTTCCTCCAGGGAGCACTTGGTATCCACAATACTAATTCTTTCATTAATTTTCTCGAACTATTGTCTGATCTCGTTCTGACTAACACTTTTGTTTCTCTTCTTTCTTCAATGCAGGGGAATTAATCTGTGAGGAATTGCCAGTTGGATTGTGTTCGTTCTCAATCGCGTCCTCTGGGAAACGATGCCTGCTAGAGACCTACGCATCAAATGATGGAACTATGGACTTCCAATGCAAGACATCTGAAGTGGTTGCTATTAACTTGCACGATTATATTGAGGCTGATGAATGCGTGGATGTATGTGGGGTTGATAGGAAATCTGTCGGGATCTCATCAGATACCCTCCTCGACTCTCAGTTCACCGCCAAGCTATGCTCCCCACAGTGTTACCAGAACTGTCCCAACATTGTTGATCTTTACTACAATTTGGCTCTCGGAGAAGGTGATCTTCACAACACCCAATTCCCCCAACCCCCCAAAACAACCTCATGTAAAAGTTTAACTTATTAATTATCGAACAAATTTATTATTTTTTTTGTTTCAACACGACCACTCTCATGAACAGCCCGTATAATTTTTTTTATTGAAGTCATGATATGTAAATAATTTTCATAAATGGGAACTCGATGCAGTGATTGTTTGCCTCTTTTAATATGGTATTTGCTAACAATTGACAGGCGCATTTTTACCTGATCTGTGCAAATCTCAAAGAGCAAATTCACGTCGTTCAATGGCTCAGATTCAAAGTTCTGGTACAGCTGTTGGCCCTATTTCTGCGGCTGCTGGTCCAATGTCTGCCGCTGCTCCTTTTCCTTCTCCATCTTCATCTCATGATTGTGCTCCAGCTCCAATGTAAATACATCCCTATTTGATATGCAGTATTGGATAGGAATAGATAATATAATGAACAAGATTTTAGTTTATTTTTGTTCATATCTAAAACTATCCAATCCTCTTACCGAACATGGCATATATGTTATATGTAATTTCATTTGATCTAGCAGTTGTAATTATATTATTTAATGAAAGTGGACTACTGATCATACATATGCTCCTCTTTGTTTTTCTTCAGTTATTTGATCAACAGAATTTATACGTCAGTGTATGAATTTAAATATAAATTTTTTTTATATATTTCCACAAAAGAATTTAGATTGGAATACTAAAAAATCGTGTAGCGTAAAATTCGTGAAAAATTATGAATTAATATAATAAACCAAATCAATGGACCTCCAACAGCAAGTGAAAGACTTAAAAACAAATGAAAATTTATGTTTCGATCCAAAAAGCACTTTGAAGACAGTTAACAAACAGCTGTTATAGTTGTGCCTTCAAATGGATGAATTAGGCTAAGATAGAAGTTGGGCCATATAAATATGAATTGGTGGTGACCATGCGAATATACTTTGCATTCGAATCGCATTTAATTTGAAAACTCGAGGCTAATTCTCTTAAACTATGCAAACTTATGGTTCATAATCACGTGAATGCATTCTAAACTAGCCGTTCATTTTAAATTTTTGTGTGTTTTCATGAAAAAGTTGGCAACTTTCCAAGAAAAGTTGGCTCCAATTCATGGCTTGTGTTTGAAAATTTATAAATATGGGAATGTCTTTCAAGTTTAAATACAAAAAATCATCCTTCTCACTTTGATATAATTTCATTCTTACATACACATTCAAATTCTTTGAAGTTTTCACCAAGTTCTTGGAAGACTCACTTCGAGTGAAATAATTGTTTTATGCAATCCACAGTAGTATTTGAGATTTTCTGATCCTCTATATGGTAATTATCCTTTTTGTTACAATAATACAAGTACCTTCTCAATTTCTTTTCAATGTTGGTGGATTCAGGAATTTTTCTATGAGTGGGCAAAAGTCAAGCAGCAAAAAAATAATAAATAATAATAATAATAAAAAAATGAAAAAAAAAATAAAAAAGTGGATCACTAATGAATACATTTCGATACATTATTATAGTTATTGCAAACACATTCTCATATTTTAAAAATGTTGTATATGTATATTTTAATAAATATTGTTAATTATATCACTCTTAATAAATTCAACAAAATTATCATTCAACCATTGATTAACAATTTGATTGCCTAAGCGAGTCTTTGGACAAGATTCATTGCAAAAAACTGTTGCCCTAAAATGATTGAAAATTACCCCAAATAGTAAAGAGATGCTAAAGAATAAGCGATGCCTATAGGCTGCTGTTGACAGACAACCTCGATCCATTGGATGTGAAAGAGGGTGAACAGTTCGTGAGAATTGAGAAAGAGAGGACAAAATATTAGAGATTTTTTAGATAAATGAAAGTTTGATACTGAGATATTTGATGGAATAAAGCTTTTGCATAAAAGGGTAATTAATGAAAAACTTATCATTTTATTCTTATCTGTATTCCCATTTCCACTTAATTTTTTTCACAGAATGTCATTTCCGTCACTTGCCATCCAATTTGTCCATTATATAAGTTCATGCCTTGAAGATGACAAAATTTAGAGGAAAAATCGTGAGTCCACTTAACATTTACCATTTAATCTTATTAATATATAAAAAAATGACAAAAAGAAAAACAGAAGTGGAAAATAAAATTCCAAATTACCATGATCATTACGCCCATTTAAATTGATTATTGCAATGTAGAGGCCGATGGAAAATTCCTTCCCATTTTATGATCTTGAGGCTGTACCTCTAGCTAATTTTGTGGATTAATCCATGCTTATATGTTATCAATTTAATTAGAGGTAATTAGGTGATGGTTTTTACAGTGAACAGATTTAGATGGTTTAGTGTATTTATGTGGTGTATATTTTATTATGAAAATAGCAGGGAGTGATTTAATTTAACAAGATAGTTGAAGGAGGAAAATATAATTTATTGAAAATAGATTTTACAAAGTGGATGAAGGAGTATTAAGATGCTGAAGCTTTGTAATAGAGCAGGCTGGAGGCTTTTTTCACTTATACACATTTGAATCCAACATCATATATTTATAAGCCTCCAATGTTGGTTGCCAAGTCTCGAGATAATTCTACATTTTTATTTATTAAGTTTGCTTGCTTCCCAAGTGAATCAAGAGAATTCTAATATTTTATTTATTTACTATTTTTGCCTTCCGTCCAAGATACTCTAGTTTGTTCTAGAAATAGGCATCACCAATTTTATAACTCCTCCTTGATTCTTATCTCGGTAATTTGTAATTTGTACTTCGAACTTTGCTCGTGGTAGAGCCTTCGTGAAAATATATGTTAATTGTTCTTCAGGTTTGTAATGTATGAGCCCTATCTCTTTTTTCGCTTCAGCTTCTCTAATAAAGTGATACTTAACCCCAATGTGGATCTCTGTTGTTTCATACTGTAGCTTTCCCATGTCTTCAAGTATGTACTTTAGCCATATAGCTTGAGTTATTGCCATTTTTGTTGCAATATACTAAGTAGGTGATATTGCTTAATCATTACCTGTTTCTTTGATGTTCGAGAGAATATTTTGGAATCTAGTGTGAATGCAAAGCATGATATGCTTTTCATATCATCCACTGATCTTGCCCAATCAGTATTAGTATACCCAAGTAGTTTTGAGTAAGGTGTAGACGATACCATATTCCACAGTCTTTTGTTCGTTGGAGGTACCTTAGTATCCACTTTGCTGCTCCATAGTATACTTGACTTGGATTCTGCAATAATCTTGAAAGTAGGTTGGTTATATACATTATGTCTGACCTTGTAGCAGTGAGGCAGAGGAAACTTTCAAATAGGTTTTGAAATTGTGATTTGTTATTTTGGAGTACCATCTTTTTGTTCGAGTGATTTGTTTCTGTTCAGGGGCATTCTTACTTGTTCTTACTATCTTGTAAGCTCCCATCTTGAACTTCATTAATAGAGTAGTGGACCCATCTTCAGAGAGTTATCTTGATTCTAAGAAAATAGTGCATTAATCATAGATCAGTCATCTCAAACGTTTTCATCATGTCTTTTTTAAATTTCTTGATCGTCTATTCATCAGTCTTTATATAGATGAGATCATCAACTTATAGAAAGATTATGAGTGTACTGTTTGGACCATGAATTTTAATATATAGAGTTTGTTCGCTTTGACTCCTCTTGAATCTTTGCTCAATGAAGTAATTGTCTATTCCGATTTACAAAGCTCGCAGAGCCTGTTTTAATATGTATAGTACACTTTTTAGTTTGAGAACTTCATCTTCTTTACCTTGTACTTCGTATCCTTGAGATTGCTGTACATGAATTCCCTCTTCAAGATTGCTATTAAGAAATGCTGATTGCGCATCTAGTTGATAAAATTTCCACTTCTTATGTGTTGTTTCGACCAATTGGAGCAAATGTCTCATTGTAGTCGATGCCAAACCACTATGAGTATCCTTTGGTGACTAGTCTTGCTTTACGTTTTCGGATTGAGCCATAAACATTTAGCTTTGTCAAGTATATCCACTTAACTCCTATTACTTCTTTGTCTCGAGAATGAGCCACAATCTCTCAAGTGTTGTTTTTATTGATCATTTTTATTTCTTCGTCCACAACTTCTTTCCATTTTGGTTGTTTTGAAGTTGCTTCATAGCTTTCAGGTTCTACGATCATCAAGTTGCAGCTTTGGTACATTTTTTTAATTTATAATTTTCATGTTTCTTCTTGGGGACGATTCTAGTTAGTCAACTGGTTCTTCTATTGTTAATTGTTGTGAGGAATCTGGTTGATTGTTCTCCTCAATGTTACCCTCTGATTTTTGTGGTTGTGCTAGGATATCGATGCTTTTCTTTCAACTTAACTAGTCTCCTAGTTGTAGGTAGCATCTTCATCAAATGTAACATCTCGACTTATAATTAGCTTCTTTGGTTTCAGGTTATAGACTCGATAGCCTTTAGATTGATTACTATAGCTTAAGAATATTCATTTCTCTATCTTTTCATCTACTTTACCTATTTTTCCTTGTGGAATATGTGTGTAGCAAATGCAGTTGAAGACTCTGAGATGCTTTGCTAATGGTTTTCGATGTTTTGTCTAGTATTGCTTTGGTAGGACATCGATTTAATAAGTAGACCACAGTGGTTACTACTTACGCCCAGAAGGTTTTTGGAAGAAATTTCTTCATTAGCATAGCTCTAGCTGTCTTTGTTCTTGTTTTGTTCTTTCTTTTCGACATGTTGTTTTGTTCTGGTGCGTATCCAACGGTGAGTTGATGCTCCATTCCTTCATCTTCACAAAACTTGTTGAATTCATTTGAAATGGGTTCTTTACCTATGTCACTTCTGATTGTCATGATATTGCGATCGCTTTGCTTTTTGACAACTTTTGAATTTTTTGAAAATCTCAAAAACTTGGGATTTCTCATGCAAAAAGTATGCCAATGTCATTCTAGTGTAATCAAATATGAAGAGAATGAAGTATCTATTTTGTTCATGTGATGGAGTACGCATCGAAACGCATACATCTATATGTATCAGCTTCAACGACCTTTTGGCTTTCCAAGATTTTTTGGACAAAAATGGTTGACAATGTTGTTTCCCAAGCAAACATCCTTCGTAAACTTCATTAACCTTCTTTATGATATAGGTATATCTCTCATCATGCTCTTTTGCTGAAGGATCTTCAACTCGTAGAAGTGGAAGTGTTCGAATCTTCTGTGCTACAGTCGCGACTCATCCATTTGCGACGTCATTGTAGCGTTGTTTGTGTATCTCTATTGGTTTGAAAGTATCTATTTTCCTACTTTATAAGTTTTGTTATTACTAGAGATTTATCTTTGTAGTCATAAATAGTGCAATAATTGCCTTTCAAAATGTAAAGTGTATCCTTTACCCATCATCAAACGTACACTTAGTAGATTTGTTCTACTGTAGGGGCCAATAGAACTTCATTGATATATCTCTTGCCCTTTTTGTATCAAGACTATAGTGCCTTTGCCTATTACTTCTATGAATTTTCCATTGCCAATTTTAAATTTTTTCTTGATTTTATCTAGATTGCAGAAAATACTTTCATCTTTCATCATATAATTACTCCAGCCATTGTCTAGATATCATGTATCTAGTTCTCTTCAGATCCATCCTTCCTTGAGGCATAAAGTAGACTTTCTTCTATATCATTTTCTTCAGAGAAATTAGTTTGATGATTTTGTTTAAAGCAACAAAATTTTTCTTCACCACCAAATTTTATAGCTATATCGCTCTGGTTTTCCTTTAAACGAACAATCATCCTTCAAAAGACTTTCTTTTACAAATGCCACGCGGAGAATACTTGCCGCTATTATTATTTTTTTTCTTTGGGATTCATTGTTTTTAGAAGTTTCTTTCATCTTTAGATTTCTGATACTGCATATTTAGATTGAAAAATGTTTTTTGTGTCAATTTCATAATGTCTTTCTAATTTTTTTCCATGTGCTTCTAGTAAACTCATCAATTTTGCAGATGTTAATTTGTATATATCTTTAGACTCCTAATAGCTGCAATAATTGGATCATATTTTTTTTGTGCAAGTAATTAAAATTTTTCCAACAACATTCTTTTCAAGGATATCATCTCCATAAGATTTTATTGATTTACTATTTCATCAATTCTTGAATAATAATCTTTCGCAGTTTTAGAACCTTTCATTTTTAGATTTTCAAAATTCCTTCTTGAAGTTGGAAGGCAACAAGTATGTACCTTGTCACTACTGTAAAACTCCTCATTCAATTTATCCCAAACCTCTTTTGCCGTTTTAGATCTTATGATTCTTGGAAAATATGTATTAGATAAG
>NW_019254522.1:36471-39681 GCF_002742605.1 Olea europaea var. sylvestris
TTCCGAGTATAGTCATCGATAATCGATAGGAAATACCTATTTCTACCCGATGTGGGATTATGCCATGTGTGTGTGTGTGTGTGTGATCGACCTTGGCAGAAGAGATAGAGGAGTTCAAACCTCTAATCACTTCTTTAGTAGTGATGTAAATGTCGTTTTTCTTAGTTCCCTTAAAAGAAACTAATGCACCCTTAATCATTTTTAGCATACCATTTCCAATTTTACCAATGAAGTCATCTTTTTTAAGTCTTCCTACTGAAATCAAATTCCTAAACAACTCAGAAATATATCTAACATTCTTTAATGTGTACACAAAGCGAGTGTCAAATTTTATATTTATGTCACCAATTCCAACAATCGTATAGGCAAAGTTATCACACAACATAATATGCCCAGTATTAGATTCATGCAAGTTATCAAACCAATTCTTTTCAGATGTCACAGAAAATGATGCACCAGAATTAAGTTGATACTCATGCATGCAAAAATTAGCAGTTAGGCTCAATTCAGTAGTGTATGCAATGAGACTTGTAATCCTATAGACCTTACTGTTATCTATATCAGAAGTAGAGGATAACACATCGATCTCATCTCTCTCCTTAACCTTTAGCTTAGCCTTCTCCTTAGGACAATCATTTATAAAATGTCATATGTTTCCACAGCCATAGCATTTTATAGCTTTAGTCCTAGACTTTGATCTGAATCTACCCTTGCCCTTCTTCTTCCATCCATTACTATTCGACTCGCTACCACTTTGGTATCCATCATGACTGTTTTGCCTAAATTGAGTTCTACCCCACATCATATGTAACTCACCATTTCTTTTATCATTTTTAAGCCCTAATTTCCATCTCTTTACTCTTAAGAGAATCTATGACAATTTCAAGTGTCAACTTATCCCTACCATATTTAATAGCATTTTTAACTTCCTTATAAGAGTCAGGAATAGAATTGAGCAAGATTATGGTCTTGTAGATTTCTGGCACAACCTCATCACAATTAATGATACCTTGCACCAGTTTGTTAAACATGTCTAAATTGTCATCGAGATCCTTTGAATGATCCATTTTAAAACTGAAAAAATGTTTGGTGTAGATTTGAGCAAATACAGATCTTCCAATTTTTTCTAAAGTTCTTTGGTGGTTTTGTTCTTTTGAAACTTTTTGTTATACCAAAATACCCTTCATTTTTTGTTGTCGGATGAAAAATCACATTTTTCGTTTAAAATTCCCAAATCAAAGTTGTGAGCTATCATCTTCACAGAATAGCCAAAAATGCACAAATCAAATCAAACCACACAAAGTAGTCCTACGATCACAAACAAGATACTCCGTTCTAGATTTTTAAGGTTTCATAAGACTCACGGTCTTAGATCAATGGAATGTTCGAACGGGTAAGGTCTCGATAATTCTAATGGAATTAATAAGCAGCGAAAGTAACAATGCAACAAAAGGTACACCTAACAAATAACCAGTTTCATAGCAATTATATCACTAAGAACTAAGCATTGGTTTAACAAAAAGACAGGTACTCAATCAATCTGTTAAGAGCAAGTAATCCTAATTTCTAGCACAAGCAATGTTATCCTTTCATGTAACCACATCCCTATTGTCACCCTACACGATGACGCGTTAATGCTGGAAATTAAATGGTTTAAGCCAATTTACTAGAGCGGATCTATTTGAGTCCGTAAAGTGGAGAGATGTGAATTTGCTGCTTTAGGGCCACCACTATTCGTCCTAAAGATTCAGCAAATGTGTCAATTCCAATCAGCCACAAATGCAGATTGAGGTCGGGACAAAATCGTCCAAATTTTCCTGTGCCACCTGAAACTCTAAACCAAACACATCAGTACATTCAGGAGATTAGAATATACGAAATGGTAGAAAAAATCACGTCGCAGGACTGCTCACGTGCCATCGCCTCCCTTTCTTGGTGCGCCTCAACCTGTTGAGTATGGGTCCGACCTTCATTTGTCTAACACAGGTCTAGTTTGAGAGGAATTGAAGTTTTCAGATTCAGGAGGGTCGAAGAAATTGCCTATTTCTTCCAATTTTTGATCTAATTTTTGCAAGATTATAATAGCCCTTGCTCTAATACCAGATGTTGAATGTATATTGAGCACCAAAGCTTGCCCAGGCTCAATTTTTTCCGACAATTAACACCACGACCCAACAACAACAATCCAAGACAATAACCAATCTTCCACTTTCGGTTGCTAATGAGATAGTTTACTTAGGAGATCACAAAGGTGCACTATATCTCATATATTATCACCACAATAGGTAGAAATCAAAAGAAGGCAGAAAGAGTAGAAGAAGTCTCGCAAAACGGTCGAACACAGAGAGAGGCAGAGGACATTCTGTTCACAAGACAAAAGGAGATCCAATTTATCAAGTAATAATGGCCCAAGTATGGTAAGTATAGCTAGGTTAATTATTGGGTTAAAGTAGAGGCCCAATAAGTAAGTAAATGGGTTTACAAGTAATCTCTCTCAATTATGGCCATCTACGAAAGCGGATTGGGCCTTGAGCAACATTAAAATATATAGGTTGTTTCGAATGGTCTAATTAACTTTGTGTGGTGTTATATTTCCGTTCAGTCATTTGGCTAAGTCGATTGACAACTAAAATCAAATAACATCATAGTTAGGAAGAGGTCGTTTGACAACAAATTGCCTAACACATCACATATTTAAAGCCTCCAAAGTGAGTTGCCAAGTATCTAGATAATTCTACTTTTTTATTTATTAATTTTTGTTTCTTCCCAAGCAAATCTAGCGAATTCTAATATTTTATTTATTTATTATTTTATTTATGAGTGGAAGAGTTCGAAAATAATTATAATTTCTCATTTAAACATTTTTCTCATACATAGACATCAAGTTCATATCGTTTAGTAATTCACACGATAGCCTCGTACAATTATAGTAAAAAATGAGACATTCTCATAACTCGGTAAATATCATCTCATTTTCACGACATAGTTATGAGCTGATATCTAACCATCATCTCATCACATCGTATGTGATCCACAAAAAATGTACTCTTTGACTAAAATCTGAAATTCGGCCCTCGAGCTGAGCACTTTTGCCACCGGCCTTTGGCCCCCTTCGTGCATGAAAGTGGGTCTTAAAGACAGCCGATAATCAATTTTAGAATACAGCCAATGCCCGTCAGTGAACTATATGTACACGTTCACGACGCCTTC
>NW_019254523.1:0-1184 GCF_002742605.1 Olea europaea var. sylvestris
ATGTCACGTAGCAAAGTGTAAACTAAAGTGCACACCATAGTGTACATTTAGCAATATTCTTACCGATTGAACTTTGCTATTTGTACATTGATTTTTGACATGTTGTTTGATACTTGCATTCTTTTCAATTGTCAATTGGATGGAAAAATTGTTTGAAATTAAAAATGTCCAACAGGGTAATGTCACGTTCCAAAGTGTAAACTAAAGTATACACCATAGTGTATATGTATCAAGGTTCTTACCGATTGAACTATGCTATTTGTACAATGATTTTAGACACATTGTTTGACACTTACATTATTGTCAAATGTCAATTGGATGGGAAAACTGTTCAAAATTTAAATTGTCAAATAGAGTAATGTCACGTGGCAAAGTGTAAACTAAAGTGTACACCATAGTGTTCATGTAGCAAGGTTCTTACCGATTGAATTTTGCTATTTGTACACTAATTTTTGACACGTTGTTTGACACTTGCATTGTTGTCAATTGTCAAGTGGATGGGAAAATTATTCGAAATTTAAACTGTCAAATAGGGTAATGTCACGTGGCAAAGTGTAAACTAAAGTGTACACCATAGTGTACGTGTAGTAAGGTCCTTATCGATTTAAATTTGCTATTTTTACACTGATTTTCGACACGTTATTTGACGATTGCATTGTTGTCAAGTATCAAATTGATGGGAAAACTATTCGAAATTTAAACTTTCCAACAGTGTAATGTCACGTAGCAAATTGTAAACTAAAGTGTACACCATAGTGTACATGTAGTAAGGTTCTTACCGATTGAACTTTGCTATTTGTATACCGATTTTTAACTCATTTGACACTTGCATTCTTGTCAATTATCAATTAGATGGAAAAACCATTTGAAATTGAAATTGTCCAAGAGGGTAATATCACGTGGCAAAGTGCAAACTAAAGTGCACACCATATTGTACATGTAGGAAGGTTCTTACCAGTTGGACTTTGCTATTTGTACACTGATTCTTGACACGTTGTTTGACACTTGGATTGTTGTCAAGTGTCAATTGGATGAGAAAATTGTTTGAAATTTAAACTGTCCGACAGGGTAATATCACGTGGCAAATTGTTAACTTACGTATGTACACCATAGTGTACATGTAGCAAGGTTCTTACCGATTGAACTTTGCTATTTGTACACTGATTTTTGACACGTTGTTTGAC
>NW_019254524.1:0-1184 GCF_002742605.1 Olea europaea var. sylvestris
TGTCCGTTTTGGGCCCATAAGTACTTTCCAGAAATGTAGCGATCCCTTTGGATTTAACCCACCCTTTTGCTCACATCGTATGAACGATTTCAGTCATTTGTGGATGAACAAGCACTTGCTTATTTGGAATGCTTCGATTGTCGGCTATCGAAGATCTGAGTGTAACTTTTGCATACGGTGTCCGTTTTGGGCCCATAAGTACTTTTCGGAAATGTAGCGACCCTTTTGAATTGAACTCACGGCTTCGCCGTAACGTATGACGGATTTCGGCCATTTTTGGAATAACAAGCACTTTCTTATTTGGAACGGTTGGATTGTCGGCGATCGAAGATCTCAGTGTGACTTTTGCATACGGTGTCCGTTTTTGGCCCATAAGTTCTTTTTGGAAATGTAGCGATCCTCTTGGATCGAACCCATGCTTTTCATCATGTCGTATGAGTGATCTCGGCCATTTGTCGAAGAACACGCAGTTGCTTATTTGGAATGCTTGGATTGTCGACGATCCAAGAACTGAGTGTCACTTTTGCATACGGTGTCCGTTTTGGGCCCATAAGTGCTTTTCGAAAATGTAGCGACCCTTTTGATCTGAACTCATGGTTTCATCATGATGTATGTTAAATTTTGGCAATTTGTGGAAGAACAAGCACTTGCTTATTTGGAAACGTTGGATTGTCCGCGTTCGAAGATCTGAGTGTGACTTTTCCATACGATGTCCGTTTTGGGCCCATAAGTACTTTTGGAAAATGTAGCCATCCTCTTGGATCGAACCCACGCGTTTCATCATTTGGTATGAGTGATCTCGGCCATTTGTTGAAGAACACGCAGTTGCTTATTTGGAATGCTTGTATTGTCGGCGATCGAAGAGCTGAGTGTCACTTTTGCACACGGTGTCCGTTTTGGGCCCATAAGTACTTTTTAGAAATATAGCGATCCTCTTGGATCGAACCCACGCTTTTCATCATGTCGTATGAGTGATCTCGGCCATTTGTCGAAGAACACGCAGTTGCTTATTTGGAATGCTTGGATTGTCGACGATCGAAGAACTAAGTGTCACTTTTGAATACTGTGCCCGATTCGGGCCCATAAGTACTTTTCAAAAACGTAGCGACCCTTTTGAATTGAACTCATAGTTTCATCATGATGTATGATCAATTTTGGCCATTTGTGGAAGAACAAGCAGTTGC
>NW_019254525.1:0-1184 GCF_002742605.1 Olea europaea var. sylvestris
GACTTAGACTTGAGAAGATTTCTTCTCTTCCTTTGCCTTCTGAATTTTTTAGCATTTTGTGAATTTTCCTTTGCACTTTCATTTGTGAAATTTTATGGACTTTTGGTCCTAATTATAGGAGAAATTCGTAACCAATTTGATAATTGTCCAATTATCTTTAATTAAAAAAGAATAATTGAATAATTTTGGATTTTGAAAAATAAGATGGGCCTTTGAATTTTTCATAGACCTTAGTAGACTTTAATTTAATATATTTAATTGGGCTAATTATTTTGGTTAACCTATCCATAATTTTATTTATTTTGGGCGACTCTATCAATTATTTTATTTATTTATTTATTTTATGTCGATAGATGCTTTAATATAATGGTAAATTAACTACAATATAAAATAATATTTGTTATAGTTTTAGTATAATTATATTTTTAGACGGGCTCGACTTTAAGTTATTAAACTTAATTTAATTAATATAAAATTATGAGTACTCTAATATGAAAAATGAACTCTATATTTAAAGGAGACTACACAAAGTTAAATTGTAATTAGTCTATCATTAATGTCACTTTTAATATATTATAATATTATTTCATTGTGTAAGAAAAAATTGCTTAAATGCAATTAATAATTAGTGGAGAAAGAGTCAAAGATGGGATAAATTATCCATCTCCTATTAATTAGGAGTTACTTACCACTTTTCCTTCCCATATTTGTATCCACCCAACATCTCAAACACAAATTTTTCACTATAACCAAAATTTTAATTATTAATAAAAATTAATATTATGCATTCTAAAAAATAATCAATATAGTATTAGGTACTTTTATTATTATTGCATGTTTATTTTTGTATAAACGTAAAAATTGATGGTAATCCGATTACTTATTACATATAAATATATAAGGAAAAGAAAGAGATTTTTATCTTGATACACTTAAATGGGAGAATTTTTATTCCTGAATTTGCATTAATCCCATTCAAAAGAAAAAAAAAGAGAACTTTTTTTTTAAGACTTTATTCTTTTATATTTGTTTTGAATGCAACTCTGGTTTTTAATGTAAAGTAGACGTTATGGATTAATATGATGAGCATGATTAGTATGTAATTTTTTCCCAAAATGTGTTTAGATAAAATAATTTTTGTTTTTACTTTTTAAAGTAAAAAGTTCATATTACAAAAAAAAAAA
>NW_019254526.1:0-1184 GCF_002742605.1 Olea europaea var. sylvestris
GCCTAACGATGTGAACTATTATTTTGATCTAATTAAAATTGATAAATTAAAACACCCTTTTAATTTATCACCAATCACACTTGACATCCCAGATTGACATCTAGCAATCTGTCAAGACAATACATGTGATGGGAAATGTGAAGTGGTATAACAAAACCAAACTCGTTCATTTACCGTGAGACTATAATCCCTTCGTCAATATGATCCAATCAATTACGAGATATGGAAGTGTGTCAATCTCGATTATTGATCATATCTTTCACTCTACTATTAAGTCAATATAAGTCGAAAACTCCTTTTCAACTTGTGAGTATACCTTGGCCAAGGATTTCGTTATCGACTTAATTGAATAAAACACAGATCATAATCTCTTACTATCTAAGAGTAACGAATCATCTATTGGTCATTCACAACCTTCATATGAGTCTTGACATACCCGAACGATGACGTATTAGCGGCCCTTCATAGAGCGACATCCAAAACTGTCAAAGCATGACCGTCCTCATATAAGGTACTATGATGACCTCAAGTCTAAAGGACCAATCTCACTACCGAACGTTAGAGATTAACCACTGACACTCAAATAATTATCCATGTGAAATCTCTCGCCAATGTTTTGTTCTATAACAAAACATCCACGTGTTCATTTAAGTGTCACAACACTTTAGCTTGTAAGATCAACTACTTACTTCACAAGTAAGAAATGTCACACATGATGGTCTATCCATAATAACGATATCTGTATCTCGTTATTACTTACGACCATGGATGATTTAAGATTCAATCATATATAATTTATATCTCACAATCACAACTCCTTGTGATTAACAAATTACGAAGATTTGAATCTACGGACTCTATTATTTATTTAATTGTCTATTAATTTAATAATAGATTTGTCATTAAATTGGACCAAGGTATTTATGTCCAAGGTTGATTGGACATAGGGCATAACACTTACACACCCCGCAAAGCTGAAAACACCAGGTGCGATTAATAATCAGGAAAAAAATGAAATAGTTGTCACATGCAAATGGTAGTCAGATTCGGACATTTTTTGACCTTAAATTATACAAAAGGAATTCGTTGAGAAGTTAAAATGAAATATCTGCCAACCCAAGTCAATATGTGCAGATACAAACTCCAATATAATTATCTGAAATGCTAATTTTGTTGCCACTATA
>NW_019254527.1:0-1184 GCF_002742605.1 Olea europaea var. sylvestris
ACCACAATATTTCAGGTACGCAATCACTAGAAATAAAACCAAATTTAAGTTTACTTGATTTCCTGATATGTAATTCGTACTTAGGATCAATGTAAATTATTCATTCATCATGTAAAAATAATTGAAGTCTAAATAGATCCTTATTGTATTTTTTGACTTATTTAATCACTAAAGTTAAATAATGGTTCAAAATTCATCGCCACATGAGCCTTATTAAAATTAAATTTGATGTAGCAGCCGTTAGACCTTTCACCTTGGTGTGTACAAACGACTATTGTAGCATCCCATTCCTTCCAACTGGCCTCCAATTTCCGCTTTGCAGCAACTTTTGACTTTTATGAACGGTGAAAATAGGATTTAGGGTTAAAGGGTGCAACTTGAGAATTTTCAATTTAACGTTAGTCGATGTATTAGTCTTTATGTTGAAGATTTGTGATACAAACACATGATCGTTAGTCGATACTAATATTTAACAACACCACATAATTTGGAGTGTATGCTAGCTGTTTTCCTATTACGTAATGAAATTAGTGGGAGACACAAAAATATTGGGAAGATGCAAAATTGAATATTCTATAATCCTTGTGAACACAAAAGATACTTCAAAATTGATAGATCCCATTTGGGTTTGCCAACTGACATCATCTTTTTCTCTTTTTCTCTCTTTTTCTTTCTTTTTTTTCTTTTATGGAATAAGAATTATAAATCAAAGATTTGTATCATTTGTAGAGGTGGTAGGTTCTTGTTGCATTGATTAATTCTAGAGCCATCTATTGTTGGACAGCTTAGCAAACCATTTTCCAACTACAAAACAAAATTGGGGGCCTACCAATGCTATTAAAATACCAATTTTCAACAACATAATATAGAATAAATTAACAAATTTTATTGATTTTCTTATGGTTTTTATGATTTAAACTACAATGGAATCAACCCTCACAAGCCACACATATTTCAGCTATGCACTGTGGTTAAGAATTTTTTTGTAGGTATAATGTCAAATGCCCATTAATGGAAAAGTCATCATGTCCACAGATATTAACTTATTTTGTTCTTCCACCTACTTACTGTTGGAGGAATTTTGTGAATAGTGACGCCAAAATAAGTATAATGATGGTTGGTAAATCCGTGCCGAAAATTGGACAGAGTAACGGCAAAGAAAACACAAACAAGAAGAAGAAGAA
>NW_019254528.1:0-1184 GCF_002742605.1 Olea europaea var. sylvestris
ATGTAATGGTAGTTTTTATGTTCTACATTTTGACAACAACACTTATAACAATGTGGAACCTACTTATAAACAATAAAAAAATAATTAATAAAAAAAATACTCTGCCTTAAGTCAAAAATGTCAAACCCCTCAAAGAAATATGTTACAGGAAGCCTTTTTATAATATATTCTAAGCATCAAATCTAATTATTAATGTTTCCTCCTACCTACCGTAGGTTTCAGATATATCACCCTGCTAACAGCCCTAATTTCTGATAGATAGTATGCGCCAAATGTTTCCGTGAACTGCCATTATTTTACAGTGGTATCATCAATGTTGCTACGATATCACTAATCCCCTGTTTGAGCCCCTATTATCTAAAAAATCATTTTTAACCGCACATTCTCCCAATAAAAAACTTCGCACATAAACCCAAATCTTTTCAGTACTTTTTAACCACACATTTTCATAAAAAATCACCACTATTAAACTCATTTTTCTCAAAAAATGGGGCTCAAACAGAGCCTAAATATGTTTGCTTTTCTGGCTCATCTGTTCAAATTAATTGAGGAACCATGCTTTTTCTCAGTTGCAGATATGTGCAGAATACATTTTTCATTTAATTTATAAGCAGCTTCTTTTTGTGCTTGAAACATTTTCCTGTGTTCCTCAAAAGTCTATCCTTCAGCTCATCAATGATGCTTTTTACAAATTGCCTTTTTGTTATAGACCTAACGGGTATGAAGTGAAGGATAATTTATATTGATTATCAAAACTGGTCCCTATGTTTTCTGTTCAACCCTGTTAGCTCATAAAAAATTTACCAGAATAGTTTATTTGCGTCCTCTTGTAATTCTTCTGACTTTTGGTATAGTAGAGTTGTTCATGAATAATAGTTGAATGATAAAAGAGAGGAAATTTTGTGACTGTTTCCAAAAAAACGCTTTACAGTTATAAAAAGGAAAATAGAGAACTGTTGGAGCTAGGACTGGGCAAATCTCCCGAACCAAACCGACCGAACCGAACCCTAACCGAACCGATCCGAATCCGACGGTTCTTGTCAAATTAAATACCCGAACGGGTATCTGAATTGAGAACTGACGGGTACGGTTCGGTTCTCAGTTCTAGACCAAGAACCGAAAAACCGAATAAGAACCGAATCTTTCTAATTTTTTTTTATATTGAGTAAATCAAATTATTTTAA
>NW_019254529.1:0-1184 GCF_002742605.1 Olea europaea var. sylvestris
CCAAAATTGGTATCAGAGTAAGGACTTGCCTTAATCTGATGGATGACAATGGTTTGGGTGACAAGCAAATTACCGACAGCAAATAGAGGTTTGAAAAAATTATACGACGAGTAGATATGATGGAAGAAGCTCTTTGCAATATCACGCATATACTAACTGCGATGACTATTGAGAATCATCGTGAGTCTAGTACAAAACAATTGAGTAGGTGTGAGACTCTTTGCAAAATCACACAGATGCTAATTGCGTTAACTGTTGAGAAGAATCGTGAGCCCATGGAGGAACAACCATACAGACAAGATGATTGGCAAAACAAGACAACCTAGATTCTGGTGATGACGATGGGGATATTGATTCAACGAGAGGAATCCCTAAGGTTGCAGCGGACATCAACACGCACACTAGGATAGGTCCAGACTTTGATCCAGACCTATAGGAGAGACTTCGGCACGTTGTTGATCACCAATAACGACAAACAGGTGGGCCAAGGCTTGATTGGCTAGGCGTGAGGTGAACGAATCACAACCTTTGCAAACCCATGCCATTACAAATTTACGAGAGTGGACTGGAGGGAGAGAAATCGAATCATACTTCGTTAATGAAGGAAAGTTATGGAGGAATTATCTATGAAGAAAATAGGATGAGCATAGTGGAAGCAAACTTGCCTTCAAACAATGAAATTGAAGAAAATAATGTTTATCGAGCACATCAAGAAACTGAAAT
Source organism: Olea europaea var. sylvestris (assembly GCF_002742605.1). Lineage (NCBI taxonomy): Eukaryota > Viridiplantae > Streptophyta > Magnoliopsida > Lamiales > Oleaceae > Olea > Olea europaea. The sequence goes on from NW_019254529.1 coordinate 724, forward strand.
TTCTTCAATATCAATATTGATAGAAATTCTTGAGTATTTTCATCCATATTGATAGAATTTCTTTTTCTTGCAAAAGCAAAACTCGAGGACAAGTTTTTCTTCAAGTGGAGGGGATTGGTGTATTACAACTACAATTCATACTACTAAGATGTTTTATATTTGTAGGAGTTTGATTTCTTCTTAGTTTTCTTGTATTAGGACTCTTGTAATTTATTAGGATCATAGGTTTTAGAAGTTTAATTAGATTAGAGTTTTATTAATTTCATAGTTTCCTTATTTCAATCTCCTAGTACTATTAGGAATAGGGATAATTTGCCTATAAATATGGGACACATTGTACAGTTTTGATACATTCATTCATTATCAAATCAATAGAAGCAAGTTATCCTATATAGTTTTTTTCATATTTCTTTCATTACAATTCTTATTATCACTTCCGTACCATAATCCTTTAGCAGTTG
>NW_019254530.1:0-1184 GCF_002742605.1 Olea europaea var. sylvestris
TCCGATCAACAAGTCAAATTTTAGTCAATTCCGACACAGCCGCGAAAAATGACGAAATTGCCCCCGGCGCGATTTTTTTTTCCGATCAACCACTCAAATTTTAGCCAATTCCGACACAGTCGTGAAAAATGACGAAATTACACCCGACGCGATTTTTATTTTGAGATCAAACTGTCAAATTTCAGTCACTTCCGACACAATCGAGAAAAATAAAGAAATTGCCGTCGGCGCGATTTTTATTTCAGATCAAACTGCCAAATTTCAGTCAATTCCGACACAGTCGAGAAAAATGACGAAATTGCCGTCGGCGCGATTTTTCTTTCCGATCAAACTGCCAAATTTCAGCCAATTTCGACACAGTCGAGAAATATGACGAAATTGCCGCCGGCGCGATTTTTATTTCCGATCAAACTGCCAAATTTCAGCCAATTCCGACACAGTGGAGAAAAATGACGAAACTGCCCCGGCGCGAGTTTTGCTCCCGATAAACCTGTCAAATTTGAGCCCATTCCGACACAGTCGAGAAAAATAAAGAAATTGCCGTCGGCGCGATTTTTATTTCAGATCAAACTGCCAAATTTCAGCCAATTCCGACACAGTCGAGAAAAATGACGAAATTGCCACCGGCGCGGTTTTCTTTTCCGTTCAACAAGTCAAATTTAAGTCAATTCTGACACAGTCGCGAAAATGACGAAATTACACCCGGCGCGAGTTTTGCTCCCGATAAACCTGTCAAATTTGAGCCCATTCCGACACGGTCGAGAAAAATGACGAAATTGCCCAAGGCGCGATTTTTGTTTCCGATCAACCTGACAAATTTTAGCCAATTCCGACCCAGTTGCGAAAAATGACGAAATTGCCCCGGCTCGATTTTTGTTTCCGATCAACCTGTCAAATTTGAGCCCATTCCGACACAGTCGAGAAAAATGACGAAATTGCCCCCGGCGCGATTTTTTTTTCCGATCAAACTGCCAAATTTCAGACAATTCCGACACAGTCGAGGAAAATGACGAAATTGCCCCCGGCGCGAATTTTGTTTCCGATCAACCTGTCAAATTTTAGCCCATTCCGACACAGTCGATAAAAATGACGAAATTACATCCGAAGCGATTTTTGTTCCCGATCATCCTGTCAAATTTAAGCCCATTTCGACACAGTCGAGAAAAATGATGAAATTGCCCCCG
>NW_019254531.1:0-1184 GCF_002742605.1 Olea europaea var. sylvestris
TCTCTCTCTCTCTCTCTCAATTCATAGAAGATGAGAGCCGAAGAGAATTTATTCTATTAAGGATATCACTATAGATAATAGCCTCCAGTAGCATTATCCTCAATATTTGCATGCTAAACTGGAGAGATGTGAGGGACTGAAGAAAACACTGATATATTTTCGCTTCAAATGCAGCTTGTTTTCATATGATATTGGTCATGTAAGACAATTTAATCTCTGGAATATCACATAGCCATCTTGCATCTTAATAGAAAAGCCACAAGTATCTTGCTTCGATTACATACAAGGGCTATAATGAATGTTCTCACGACACAACAATAATCTCTACCCTTTGAAGCTCCAAAAGTGCATAAAAATCTCATTACTGGATTTTTTTAGAAAAAAAGAACTATTTCTAGTTTTCCTTTTTCGATAGAAGCCTATAAAAGAATCTCAGCATTAGAATTCTTATAACTCACCCAAATGGTGCATAAAAAGAAAATGAAAAGTACATGATGCCAAATTCGCCATAAAAGTATCGTTTAAAAAATTGATCAGAAATTGCACAATTGGAGAAAACGAATTTGAACAATACCTTTCTATAAGTTGTTCCATCTTCTTCAACGATCCATCCATTTCATTACATAGAGCTTTAAGAACCTCGTTATTATCACAGTGCTTGGGGAGCTTGTAATTACTGTTGACCCCAGAAAATGTTGCCAACAAATGTCGAACCTACCCGCGCACACGTGAGCGAAAATCCTACACGCTAAGACATGTGGACAGTCTAGAACGAACGAATCAGGGTCGTGGGAGTAGCTCAGCGATGCGGGACGAGAATGTTCGGAATCCGACGGGATGTTCTTAATCCGATCATACAATAATTACCAATCGGTGCTTATGAGTGTACATGTAAATATACATAAACTCGTATTGTCTTGTAAGATAATATGAAAAAGAGAGTAAAAATATAGTTCTTGTATTGATTCTTGCATTAGCCCTTCAATGTTATACAAGGATAGTATTTATAGTGTTACATGTGAAATGGCAACCCTTAGATGAGGAGGCACGTGGCTTCATCTCCTTAATTCAAACATCCAATCCTAAGCATCATCCTTGACTTGCTTGCTTGCTGCGCATTTATTGCTTATGCAGAACCCCTATGCCAGTGATAAAACTTGACATATGCACTCATGATAAACGTT
>NW_019254532.1:0-5031 GCF_002742605.1 Olea europaea var. sylvestris
CTAAAATTTCACTTGAGTTTGGTTCATTGGCGTGTTTTCAATCAAATTTGACTGAAATTTCGTCAGAATTTTGTTCATTATCATGGTTCAAATTAAATATGACTACAATTTCGTCTGTGTTTTTATAAATGGCGCGTTTCCAATCAAATTTAACTAAAATTTCACCTGAATTTTGTTCATTGGCGTGCTTGCAATCAAATTTGACTAAAGTCTTACTTAATTGTGGTTCATTGACGCATTTTCATTCAAATTTAACCAGAATTTCGTCTGGATTTTGTTCATCGGCATGCTTCAAATCAAATATTCATCTAGGTTTTGTTAAATGTTGCGTTTTCAATCAAATTTGAGTATAATTTAATCTGAATTTTGTTCATTAGTGAGCTTCCAATCAAATTTGACTATAATTTCACGTTGGTTTAGCTCATTGGTGCGTTTCAAATCAAATTTGACTAAAATTTCACCTAGATTTTGTTCATTGGCGTGTTTCCATCAAATTTCACTTGAATTTGGTTCATTGGCGCGTTTCCCATCAAATTTAACCAAAATTTCGTCTGAATTTTGTTTATTGTCGCGCATCAAATCAAATATGGCTACAATTTCATCTGAGTTTTGTTAAATAGAGCGTTTGCAATCAAATTTGAGTAAAATTTCATTTGGATTTTGATTATTGGTACTCTTCCAAACGAGTTTGACTAAAATTTCACATGGGTTTACTTCATTGGCGTGTTTCCAATCAAATTTGACAAAAATTTCACCTTGGTTTAGTTCATTATCGAGTATCCAATCAAATTTGATAAAAATTCCATTTGCGTTTTGTTTATTGGTGGGTTTTCAATCAAAGTTAACTAAAATCTCTCATTGGTTTAGTTTATTGGTGCGTTTCCATTAAAATTTGACTCAAATTTAGATTTGATTTTGTTCATTAGCGGTTTCTTGTCAAATTTGACTAAAATTCTGCCTAGATTTAGTGCATCAGCACGTTTTCAATCAAATTAGACTAATATTGTCTGCATTTTGTTCATCTACGGGTTTCCGATCAAATTTGACTAAAATTTCATTTGAGTTTGGCTCATCGGCCCGTTTTCAATCAAATTTGACTAAAATTTCGTCTAGATTTTGTTCATTGGTGTGCTTCCAATTAGATTTGACTAAAATTTCACTTGGGTTTTTTTCATTGGCGTGTTTCCAATCAAATTTCACCAAAATTTCGCTTGAATTTGATTCATTAGCACGTTCCTAATCAAGTTTGACTAAAATTTCATCTAGATTTTGTTCATTGCTGCGCTTCAAATCAAATATGACTACAATTTCATCTGAGTTTTGTTAAATGACACTTTTTCTATCAAATTTGGGTAAAATTTCATTAGGATTTTGACCATTGGCGCTTTACCAATCAAATTTGACTATAATTTCACATTGGTTTAGTTCATTGGCGCGTTTCAAATCAAATTTGATTAAAATTTAACCTGGATTTTGTTCATTGGCGTGTTTACAATCAAATTTGACTAAAAATTAACTTGAATTATGTTCATTGGTGCGTTTCCAATCAAATTTGAATAAAATTTCGCTTGGATTTTGTTCATTGTCGCGCTTCAAATCAAATATGATAACAATTTCATTTGAGTTTTGTTAAATTGCAAATTTCATCTGGATTTTGATCATTAGTACTCTTCCAATCAAATTTGACTAAAATGTCACATGAGTTTGGTTCATCGGCGCGTTTCCGATCAAATTTAACAAAAACTTCACCTGTGTTTTGTTCATTGGCATGTGTCCAATCAAATTTGACTAAAATTTCACTTGAGTTTGATTTTGAATCAAATTTGACTAAAATTTCACCTAAATTTTGTTCATTGGCATGCAACCAATCAAATTTGCCTAAAATTTCACTTGTGTTTGGTTAATTGGCGCGTGTCCAATCAAATTTTACTAAAATTTCATCTGAATTTTGTTCATTGTTGAGCTTCGAATCAAATATGACTACAATTTCATCTGAATTTTTTTAAATGGCATGTTTTCAATCAAATTTGACTATAATTTATCATTGGTGCTCCTCCAATCAAATTTTACAAAAAATTCACATGGGTTTAGTTCCTTGGCACGTTTCATTCAAATTTGACTAAAATTTCACCTGAATTTTGTTTTACGGTGTGTTCCCAATCAAATTTGACTAAAATCTAACTTGAATTTGGTTCGTTGGCCCGTTTCCAATCAAATTTTATTAAAATTTAGTCTGAATTTTGTTCGTTCTCGCGCTTCAAATCAAATATGACTACAATTTCACCTGAGTTTTGTTAAATGGCACTTTTTCAATCAAAGTTGACTAAAATTTCATTTGAATTTTGATCCTTGCTGCTCTTCCAATCAAATTTGACTAAAATTTCACACGGGTTTACTTCATTGGCACGTTTTCAATCAAATTTGACTAAAATTTCATATGGATTTTGACCATTGGTGCTCCTCCAATCAAATTTGACTAAAATTTCACATGAGTTTAGTTTATTGGCGTGTTTCCAATCAAATTTTACTAAAACTTCACCTGGGTTTTGTTCATTGCTGCTCCTCCAATCAAATTTGACTAAAATTTCACATGGGTTTAGTTCATTGGCGCATTTCCAATCAAATTTTACTAAAACTTTACCTGAATTTTCTTCATTGGCGTGCTTCTAGTCAAATTTGACTAAAATTTCACTTGAGTTTGGTTAATTGGCGCGTGTCCATTCAAATTTGACTAAAATTTCGTCTAAATTTTGTTCATTGTCCCGCTTCAAATCAAAATGACTACAATTTCTTTCGAGTTTAGTTAAATGGTGCGTTTTCAATCAAATGTAACTATAATTTCATCTGAATTTTGACCATTGGTGTTCCTCCAATCAAATTTGACTAAATTTCACCTGGGTTTAGTTCATTGGCACGTTCCCAATCAAATTTGGCTAAAGTTTCACATGGATTTTGTTCATTGGCGTGTTTCCAATCAAATTTGANTTAGACTAAAATATCATCTGCGTTTCATTCATCTACGAGTTTCCAATCAAATTTGACAAAAATTTCACTTGGATTTAGTTCCTTGCGCATTTTCAATCAAATTTGACTAAAATTTCGTCTAGATTTTGTTCATTGATGTGCTTCCAATCAGATTTGACTAAAATTTCACTTGGATTTTTTTCATTGGCGTGTTTCCAATCAAATTTGACTAAAATTTCACTTGAATTTGATTCATTGGCGCATTCCTAATCAAATTTAACTAAAATTTCATCTGGATTTTGTTCATCGTCGCGCTTCAAATCAAATATAACTACAATTTTATCTGAGTTTTGTTAAATGGTGCTTTTTCTACCAAATTTGGGTAAAATTTCATCAGGATTTTGATCATTGGCACTTTTCCAATTAAATTTGACTATAATTTCACATTGGTCTAGTTCATTGGCGCGTTTCAAATCAAATTTGATTAAAATTTCCCTCGAGTTTTGTTCATTGGCATGTTTACAATCAATTTGAATAAAAATTAACTTAAATTCGGTTCATCGGTGCATTTCCAATCAAATTTGACTAAAATTTCGTTTGGATTTTGTTCATTGTTACGCTTCAAATCAAATAAGATAACAATTTCATCTGAGTTTTGTAAAATTACACTTTTTCAATCAAATTTGACTAAAATTTCACATGGGTTTAGTTCATCGGCGCGTTTTCGATCAAATTTAACAAAAACTTCACCTGGGTTTTGTTCATAGGCGTGTATCCAATCAAAATTGACAAAAATTTCACTTGAGTTTGATTCATTGGAGCGTTTTCAATCAAATTTGACTAAAATTTCACGTGTATTTTGTTAATTGGCATGCAACCAATCAAATTTGCCTAAAATTTCACTTGAGTTTGGTTCGTTGGCGCGTGTCCAATCAAATTTTACTAAAAGTTCATCTGAATTTTGTTCATTTTCTCGCTTTGAATCAAATATGATTACAATTTCATCTAAGTTTTTTTAAATGGCATGCTTTCAATAAAATTTGACTATAGTTTATCATTGGTGCTCTTCAAATCAAACTTTACAAAATTTCGCATGGGTTTAGTTTATTGGCGCGTTTTCAATCAAATTTAACTAAAATTTCACCTGAATTTTGTTCATTGGTGCATTTCTAATCAAATTTGACTAAAATTTCATTTGAGTTTCGCTCATAAGAGCGTTTCCAATCAAATTTGACTAAAATTTCACCTAGATTTTGTTCATTGGCGTGTTTCTGATCAAATTTGAATAAAATTTCACTTGAGTTTGGTTTATTGGTGCGTTTCCAATCAAATTTGACTAAAATTTCGTCAAGATTTTGTTCATTGTCGCGCTTCAAATCAAATATGACTATAATTTCATCTGAGTTTTGTTAAATGGTGGGTTTCCGATCAAATTTGACTTAAATTTCACCTGAGTATTGTTCATTAGCATGTTTCCAATCAAATTTGACAAAAATTTCGTCTGCAGTTTGTTCATTGGCGCGCTTCAAATCAAATATGACTACAATTTCATATAAGTTTTTTTTAAGTGGCATGTTTCAAATCAAATTTGAGTAAAATTTCATCTGAATTTTGTTCACATTAAATTTCACCTGAGTATTGTTCATTAGCATGTTTCCAATCAAATTTGACAAAAATTTCGTCTGCAGTTTGTTCATTGGCGCGCTTCAAATCAAATATGACTATAATTTCATCTGAGTTTTGTTAAATGGTGGGTTTCCGATCAAATTTGACTTAAATTTCACCTGAGTATTGTTCATTAGCATGTTTCCAATCAAATTTGACAAAAATTTCGTCTGCAGTTTGTTCATTGGCGCGCTTCAAATCAAATATGACTACAATTTCATATAAGTTTTTTTTAAGTGGCATGTTTCAAATCAAATTTGAGTAAAATTTCATCTGAATTTTGTTCACAGTCATGCATCCAATTAAATTTGACTATAATTTCACATTGGTTTGGTTCATTGGCGCGTTCCCAATCAAATTTGACTAAAATTTCACCTGAGTTTGGTTCATTGGCACGTTTAG
>NW_019254532.1:12318-42616 GCF_002742605.1 Olea europaea var. sylvestris
TGGTAATAATTTGATTTCATAAGAATTCTATCGAAACTAGGAAATTCGGCCAAAATTAGAAAATTCGCCAATTTTTTTGGCTTGTGCGGCCGCATGGTTCAACAAGAAATGCAATATTTGTTTTCGGTATGCCACTGTGCGGCCGCATGATGTTTTGCTGTGCGGCCGTACATGCTTGTTTTCAGCCTCCGATTTCGTCGCTTGATAACAAATTGATCCAAGTTGATTCGGCCTTTGACCCGAACATGAAATTTGCTCCATTTTGAGTCTCGAACATGGTTCCATCAATGGTTTCTTGAACGAGCAATCCCATCGCTTGTTTCACTTGCTTTGCCCTTAATCGCGTCATTGGTCCGCCATCGACTATCAACGGGTCTCGTCTCGTACTTGCCTTCGTCGGACTCGACTCCTGGATCATATCAGGTTTTGTTTATTGGCGTGTATCCAATCAAATTTGACTAAAATTTCACATGGGTTTAGTTTATTGGCACCTTTCCAATCAAATTTGACAAAAATTTCACCTTAGTTTGGTTCATTCGCGAGTTTCCAATCAAATTTGATAAAAATTCCATTTCCATTTTGTTTATCCGTGGGTTTTCAATCAAAGTTAACTAAAATTTCCCATTGGTTTAGTTTATTGGAGCGTTTCCATTAAAATTTGACTCAAATTTAGATTTGATGTTCATTAGCAGGTTTCTTGTCAAATTTGATTAAAATTCCGCTTAGATTTAGTGCACCGGCGCATTTTCAATCAAATTAGACTAAAATATCATCTGCGTTTCATTCATCTACGAGTTTCCAATCAAATTTGACAAAAATTTCACTTGGATTTAGTTCCTTGCGCATTTTCAATCAAATTAGACTAAAATATCATCTGCGTTTCATTCATCTACGAGTTTCCAATCAAATTTAACTAAAATTTCGTTTGGATTTTGTTCATCTAAAATTTCACTTGGATTTAGTTCCTTGCGCATTTTCAATCAAATTAGACTAAAATATCATCTGCGTTTCATTCATCTACGAGTTTCCAATCAAATTTAACTAAAATTTCGTTTGGATTTTGTTCATCTAAAATTTCACTTGGATTTAGTTCCTTGCGCATTTTCAATCAAATTAGACTAAAATATCATCTGCGTTTCATTCATCTACGAGTTTCCAATCAAATTTAACTAAAATTTCGTTTGGATTTTGTTCATCTAAAATTTCACTTGGATTTAGTTCCTTGCGCATTTTCAATCAAATTAGACTAAAATATCATCTGCGTTTCATTCATCTACGAGTTTCCAATCAAATTTAACTAAAATTTCGTTTGGATTTTGTTCATCTAAAATTTCACTTGGATTTAGTTCCTTGCGCATTTTCAATCAAATTAGACTAAAATATCATCTGCGTTTCATTCATCTACGAGTTTCCAATCAAATTTAACTAAAATTTCGTTTGGATTTTGTTCATCTAAAATTTCACTTGGATTTAGTTCCTTGCGCATTTTCAATCAAATTAGACTAAAATATCATCTGCGTTTCATTCATCTACGAGTTTCCAATCAAATTTAACTAAAATTTCGTTTGGATTTTGTTCATTGTCGCGCTTCAAATCAAATATGACTACAATTTCATATAAGTTTTTTTTAAGTGGCATGTTTCAAATCAAATTTGAGTAAAATTTCATCTGAATTTTGTTCACAATCATGCATCCAATTAAATTTGACTATAATTTCACATTGGTTTAGTTCATTAGCATGTTTCCATTCAAATTTGACTAAAATTTCACTTGGGTCTTGTTCATTGGCGTGTTTCCAATCAAATTTCATTAAAATTTCGCTTGAATTTGGTTCATTGGCACGTTTCCAATCAAATTTGACTAAAATTTCGTCTGGATTTTGTTCATTGTCGTGCGTCAAATCAAATACGACCACAATTTCATCTGAGTTTTGTTAAATGGCACGTTTTCAATCAAATTTGAGGAAAATTTCATCTAAATTTTGATCATTGGTGCTCTTCCAATCAAATTTGACTAAAACTTCAAGTGGGTTTAGTTCATTGGCACGTTTCCAATCAAATTTGACAAAAATCTCACCTGGGTTTTATTCATTGGCATTTTTCCAATCTAATTTCCCTAAAATTTCACTTGAGTTTGGGTCATTGGCGCGTGTCCATTAAAATTTTACTAAAATTTCGTCTGGATTTTGTTCATTGTCATGCTTCAAATCAAATATGACTACAATTTCATCAGAATTTTGTTAAATGGCATGTTTTCAATCAAATTTATCTATAACTTTATATGGATTTTGATCATTGGCATGTTTCCAATCAAATTTAACTAAAATTTCACTTGGATTTTGTTCATTGGCGTGCTTCCAATCGAATTTGACTAAAATTTCACTTGAGTTTGGTTCATAGGAGCGTTTCCAATCAAATTTGACTAAAATTTGGCATGAGATTTGTTCATCAGTGCTTTTCCACTCAAATTTTACTAAAATTTGACTTGTGATTTTGTTCATTGTCGCGCTTCAAAACAAATATGACTAAATTTCATCTGAGTTTCTTAAATGGCGCATTTCCAATCAAAGTTGACTAAAATTTCACTTAAGTTTTGTTCATTGGCGTGTTTCCAATCAGATTTGACAAAAATTTCACTTGAGTATGGTTCATTGACGCATTTTCATCCAAATTTGACCAAAATTTCATCTGAATTTTGTTCATTGGCGTGCTTCAAATCAAATCTTCATCTAAGTTTTGTTAAATGGCGTGTTTTCACTCAAAATTGAGTAAGATTTCATCTAAATTTTGTTCGTTGGTGCGCTTCCAATCAAAATTGACTATAATTTCACATTGGTTTAGACCATTAGTACGTTTCCAATCAAAATTGACTAAAAATTTAACTGAGTTGGTTCATTGGTGCATTTCCAATCAAATTTGATAAAAATTTCGTTGTCGACGAGTTTTCAATCAATTTTGACTAAAATTTAACTAGAGTTTTGGTTCATTGTCGGGTTTTCAATCAAATTTGACTAAAATTTCACCTGGGTATTGTTCATTGGCCTGTTTCCAATCAAATATGACTAAAATTTCATTTGAATTTCGTTCTTTGGCGTATTTCCAATCAAATTTGACTAAAATTTCATCTTGAATTTGTTCATTATCGCGCCTCAAATCGAACATGCCTGCAATTTCATTCGAGTTTTGTAAAATGGTGTGTCTTCAATCAAATTTGAATAAAATTTCATCTGAATTTTGATCATTGGTGCTCTTTCAATCAAATTTGACTAAAATTTTACATGGGTTTAGTTCATTGGCGCGTTTCCAATCAAATTTGACTAAAATTTTACCTGGATTTTGTTCATTGGAGTGTTTCCAATCAAATTTGACTTAAATTTCACTTGAGTTTGGTTCATTGACATGTTTTGTCTATATTTTGTTCACTGTCACGCTTCAAAACAAATATGACTACAATTTCATCTAAGTTTTGTTAAACGATGCTTTTTCAATCAAATTTGAGTAAAATTTCATCTTGATTTTGATCATTGGTACTCTTCCAATCAAATTTGAACAAAATTTCACCTGGGTTTTGTTTCTCGGCATGTTTTCATCCAATTTGACTAAAATTTCACTTGAGTTTGGTTCATTGGGGCATGTCCAATAAACTTTGACAAAAATTTTGTCTGGATTTTGTTTATTGTCACGCTTCAAATCAAATATGACTACAATTTCATCTGAGTTTTGTAAAATGGCAAATTTTCAATCAAATTTGACTATAATTTTATCTGAATTTTGATCATTGGTGCTCTTCCAATCAAATTTGACTAAAATTTCATAAAGGTTTACTTCATTGGCGCGTTTCCAATCAAATTTGAGAAAAATTTCACCTGGAAATTGTTCATTGGCGTGCTTTCATTCAAATTTGACTAAAGTTTCACCTGGGTTTTGTTTATTGGCGTGCTTCCAATCAAATTTGACAAAAATTTCACTTGAGTTTGGTTCATTGGTGCATGTCCGATCAAATTTGACTAAAATTTCGACTGGATTTTGTTCATTGTCGTGCTTCAAATCAAAATGACTACAATTCATTTGATTTTTGTTAAATGGAGAGCTTTCTAACAAATTTGACTATAATTTCATCTTGATTTTGATCATTGGTGTTCCTCCAATCAAATTTGACTAAAATTTCACATGGGTTTGGTTCATTGGATCGTGTCCAATCAAATTTAACTAAAATTTCACCTAAATTTTGTTCATTGGCATTTTCCAATCAAATTTGACTAAAATTTCACTTGAGTTTCGTTCATAGGAGTGTTTCCTATCAAATATGACTAAAATTTCATCTGAATTTTGATCATTGGCGTGTTTCCAATCAAATTTGAATAAATTTTCACTTGAGTTTGGCTCATTGACGCATTTCCAATCAAATTTGACTAAAATTTTGTCAGAATTTTATTCATTATCGCGCTTTAAATCAAATATGACTACAATTTCATCTGAGTTTTGTTAAATGGCGTGTTTCTAATCAAATTTGACTAAAATTTCACTTGAGTTTTGTTCATTGGCATGTTTCCAATCAAATTTGACTAAAATTTCACTTCAATATGGTTCATTGACGCGTTTTCATTCAAATTTGAATAAAATTTCGTCTGTATTTTATTCATTGACGCGCTTCAAATCAAATATGACCACAATTTTATCTATGTTTCGTTAAATGGTGCATTTTTAATAAAATTTGAGTAAAACTTCATCTGAATTTTATTCATTATTGCGCTTCCAATCAAATTTTACTGTAATTTCACATTAGTTTAGTTCATTGGTGCGATTCCAATCTAATTTGACCAAAATTTCACCTGAATTTTGTTCATTGGCGCGTTTCCAATCAAATTTGACTAAAATTTCACTTGAAATTGGTTCATTAGCGCATTTTCAATCCAATTTGACTAAAATTTCATCTAGATTTTGTTCATTGTCATGTGTTAAATCAAATACGACTACAATTTCATCTGAGTTTTGTTGAGTGGCACGTTTTCAATCAAATTTGAGTAAAATTTCATCTGAATTTTGATCATTGGTGCTCTTCCAATCAAATTTGCCTAAAATTTCACGTGGGTTTAATTTATTGGTACGTTTCCAATCAAATTTGATAAAAATTTCACCGAGTTTTATTCATTGGCATGTTTCCAATCAAATTTGTCCAAAATTTCACTTGAGTTTGGTTCATTCGCGCATGTCCAATTTAGTCACTCATTGTCACGCTTTAGATCAAATATGACTACAATTTCATCAGAGTTTTATTAAATGGCACTTTTTCAATCAAATTTGAATAAAATTTCTTCTGAATTTGTTCAATGGTGCTCTTCCATCTAATTTGACTAAAATTTCACATGGGTTTAGTTCATTGGCACGATTCCAATCAAATTTGACAAAAAATTCACTTGGGTTTTATTCATTGGCAAGTTTCCAATCAAATTTGCCTAAAATTTCACTTGAGTTTGGTTCATTAGCGCATGTCCAATCAAATTTTACTAAAATTTCGTCTGAATTTTGTTCATTGTCGCGCTTCAAATCAAATATGACTTCAATTTCATTAGAGTTTTGTTAAATGATGCATTTTCAATCAAATTTAGTAAAATTTCATCTAAAATTTGTTCATTGGTGTGCTTCAAATCAAATTTTACTGTAATTTCACTTTAGTTTAGTTCATTGGCGCGAATCCGATCAAATTTGACTAAAATTACATCTGGGTTTTGTTCATTGGCGTGTTTCCAATCAAAGTTGACTAAAATTTCACTTGAGTGCGGTTCATTGGCACGTTTTCAATTAAATTTGACTAAAATTTCATCTGGATTTTGTTCATTGTCGCGCTTCAAATCAAATAGGACTATAATTTCATCTAAGTTTTGTTAAATGGCACTTTTTCAATCAAATTTGATTAAAATTTCATCTAGATTTTGATCATTGGTGCTCTTCCAATCAAATTTGACTAAAATTTCACGTAGGCTTAGTTCATTGGCGCGTTTCCAATCAAATTTAACAAAAATTTCACTTGAGTTTTATTCATTGGCATGTTTCCAATCAAATTTGCCTAAAATTTCACTTGAGTTTGGTTTATTGGCGCGTCCAATCAAATTTGACTAAAATTTCACGTAGGCTTAGTTCATTGGCGCGTTTCCAATCAAATTTAACAAAAATTTCACTTGAGTTTTATTCATTGGCATGTTTCCAATCAAATTTGCCTAAAATTTCACTTGAGTTTGGTTTATTGGCGCGTCCAATCAAATTTGACTAAAATTTCACGTAGGCTTAGTTCATTGGCGCGTTTCCAATCAAATTTAACAAAAATTTCACTTGAGTTTTATTCATTGGCATGTTTCCAATCAAATTTGTCTAAAATTTCACTTGAGTTTGGTTTATTGGCGCGTCCAATCAAATTTGACTAAAATTTCGTGTGGATTTTGTTCGTTGTCGCGTTTCAAATCAAATATGACTACAATTTCATCTGAGTATTGTTAAATGATACATTTTCAATCAAATTTGAATATAATTCCATCTGGATTTTTATCATTGGTGCTCCTCCAATCAAATTTGACTAAAATTTCACTTGAGTTTAGTTCATTGGCGTGTTTCCAATCAAATTTGACTAAAATTTCACTTGAGTGCGGTTCATTGGCACGTTTTCAATCAAATTTGACTAAAATTTCACTTGAGTTTAGTTCATTGGCGTGTTTCCAATCAAATTTGACTAAAATTTCACTTGAGTGCGGTTCATTGGCACGTTTTCAATCAAATTTGACTAAAATTTCATCTGGATTTTGTTCATTGTCGCGCTTCAAATCAAATATGACTATAATTTCATCTAAGTTTTGTTAAATGGCACTTTTTCAATCAAATTTGATTAAAATTTCATCTGGATTTTGATCATTGGTGCTCTTCCAATCAAATTTGACTAAAATTTCACGTAGGCTTAGTTCATTGACGCGTTTCCAATCAAATTTGACAAAAATTTCACTTGAGTTTTATTCATTGCCATGTTTCCAATCAAATTTGCCTAAAATTTCACTTGAGTTTGGTTTATTGGCGCGTCCAATCAAATTTGACTAAAATTTCGTGTGGATTTTGTTCATTGTCGCGTTTCAAATCAAATATGACTACAATTTCATCTGAGTATTGTTAAATGATACATTTTCAATCAAATTTGAATATAATTCCATCTGGATTTTTATCATTGGTGCTCCTCCAATCAACTTTGACTAAAATTTCACTTGAGTTCAGTTCATTGGCGTGTTTCCAATCAAATTTGACTAAAATTTCACTTGAGTGCGGTTCATTGGCACGTTTTCAATCAAATTTGACTAAAATTTCATCTGGATTTTGTTCATTGTCGCGCTTCAAATCAAATATGACTATAATTTCATCTAAGTTTTGTTAAATGGCACTTTTTCAATCAAATTTGATTAAAATTTCATCTGGATTTTGATCATTGGTGCTCTTCCAATCAAATTTGACTAAAATTTCACGTAGGCTTAGTTCATTGGCACGTTTCCAATCAAATTTGACAAAAATTTCACTTGAGTTTTATTCATTGGCATGTTTCCAATCAAATTTGCCTAAAATTTCACTTGAGTTTGGTTTATTGGCGCGTCCAATCAAATTTGACTAAAATTTCACTTGAGTTTTATTCATTGGCATGTTTCCAATCAAATTTGCCTAAAATTTCACTTGAGTTTGGTTTATTGGCGCGTCCAATCAAATTTGACCAAAATTTCGTGTGGATTTTGTTCATTGTCGCGTTTCAAATCAAATATGACTACAATTTCATCTGAGTATTGTTAAATGATACATTTTCAATCAAATTTGGATATAATTCCATATGGATTTTTATCATTGGTGCTCCTCCAATCAAATTTGACTAAAATTTCACTTGAGTTTAGTTCATTGGCGTGTTTCCAATCAAATTTGACTAAAATTTCACCTGGATTTTGTTCATTGGCACGTTTCCAATCGAATTTGACTAAAATTTCACTTGAGTTTGGTTCATCGGAGCATTTCCAAATAAATTTGACTAAAATTTCACCTGAGATTTGTTCATTGGCGCTTTTCGAATCAAATTGAACTAAAATTTCATCTGGATTTTGTTCATTGTCGCGTTTCAAATCAAATATGACTAAATTTCTTCAGAGTTTATTAAATGGCGCGTTTCCAATCAAATTCGACTAAAATTTCACCTGAGTTTTGTTCATTGGCATGTTTCCAATCAGATTTGACTAAAATTTCATCTGAGTATGGTTCATTGACACATTTTCATTCAAATTTGACCAAAATTTCATCTGAATTTTGTTCATTGGCGCGCTTCAAATCAAATCTTCATCTAAGTTTTGTTAAATGGCGCATTTCAATCAAATTTGAGTAAAATTTTATCTGAATTTTGTTCATTGGTTCTAATCAAATTTGACTATAATTTCACATTGGTTTAGTTCATTAGCACGTTTCTAATGAAATTTGACTAATAGTTCACCTGAGTTTGGTTCATGGATGTGTTTCTAATCAAATTTGATAAAAATTTCATCGTTGGCAAGTTTCCAATCAAATTTGACTAAAATTTCACTTGAGTTTCGTTCATAGAAGCATTTCCAATCTAATATAACTATACTTTTACCTGGGTTTTGTTCATTTGCATGTTTCCAGTCAAATTTGGCTAAAATTTCACTTGAGTTTGGTTCATTGGCACGTTTTTAAACAAATTTGACTAAAATTTCTTCTTGATTTTGTTCGTTGTCGTGTGTCAAATCAAATATGACTATAATTTCATCTGAGTTTTGTAAAATGGCACGTTTTCAATCAAATTTGAGTAAAATTTCATCTGAATCTTGATCATTGGTGCTCTTCCAATCAAATTTGACTAAAATTTTACACTGATTTAGTTCGTTGGTGTGTTTCCAACCAAATTTGACAAGAATTTCACCTTATTTTGGTTCATTGGTGCGTTTCCAATCAAATTTGACTAAAATTTCACCTGAATTTTGTTCATTGGTGTGTTTCCAATCAAATTTGACTAAAATTTCACTTGAGTTTGGTTCATTGGCACATTTCCAATCAAATTTGACTAAAATTTCGTCTGAATTTTGTTCATTGCCACGCTTCAAAACAAATATGACCACAATTTCTTCTGAGTTTTGCTAAACTGCGCTTTTTCAATCAAATTTGAGTAAAATTTCATTTGAATTTTGATCATTGGTGCTCTGCCAATCAAATTTGACTAAAATTTCACATGGGTTTAGTTCATTGGCACGTTTCTAATCAAATTTGAAAAAATTTCACTTGAGTTTTGTTCATCAGCATATTTCCAATCAAACTTGACTAAAATTTCATTTGGATTTTGTTCATTGTCGCGCTTCAAATCAAATATGAGTACAATTTCATCAGAGTTTTGTTAAATGGCAAGTTTTCAATCTAATTTGACTATAATTTCATCTGGATTTTCATCATTGGCACTCTTCCAATCAAATTTGACTAAAATTTCACCTGCATTTTGTTCAATGGCGTGTTTCCAATCAAATTTGACTAAAATTTCACTTGACTTTGATTCATTGGTGTGTTTTTAATCAAATTTGACTAATGTTTCACTTAGGTTTTGTTCATTGGCGTGCTTCTAATCAAATTTGACAAAAATTTCACTTGAGTTTTGTTCATTGGCACGTGTCCAATCAAATTTGACAAAAATTTCATCTAGATTTTGTTCGTTGTCATGCTTTAAATCAAAATGACTACAATTTCATCTGAGTTTTGTTAAATGGGGCGTTTTCAAACAAATTTGACTATAATTTCATCTGAATTTTGATCATTGGTGCTCTTCCAATCAAATTTGACTAAAATTTCCCATGGATTTAGTTCATTGACACGTTTCCAATCAAATTTAACTAAAATTTCACTTGAATTTTGTTCATTGGCATGTTTCCAATCAAATTTGATTAAAATTTCACTTGAGTTTCGTTCATAAGAGCGGTTCCAATGAAATATGACTAAAATTTCAACTGGGTTTGGTTCATTGGTGTGTTTCCAATCAAATTTGACTAAAATTTCACTTGAGTATGGTTCATTGACACGTTTCCATTCAAATTGAATAAAATTTCATCCGCATTTTGTTCATTGGCGCGCTCAAAATCAAATATGACTACAATTTTATCTAAGTTTTGTTAAATGGCGCGTTTTCAATCAAATTTGAGTAAAATTTCATCTGAATTTTGTTCATTGGTGCGCTTCCAATCAAATTTTACTGTAATTTCACATTAGTTTAGTTCATTGGCACGATTCCAATCAAATTGGACTAGGATTTCACCTGGGTTTTGTTCATTGGCGTGTTTTCAATCAAATTTGACTAAAATTTCACTTGAATTTGGTTCATTGGCGCGTTTCCAATCAAATTTGCCAAAAATTTCATCTGAATTTTGTTCATTATCGCGCGTCAAATAAAATACGACTACAATTTCATCTGAGTTTTGTTATATGGCACGTTTTCAATCAAATTTGAATAAAATATTATCTGAATTTTGATCATTGGTGCTCTTCCGATTCAACTGGACTAAAATTTCACTTGGGTTTAGTTCATTGGAGCGTTTCCAATCAAAGATGACAAAAATTTCACCTGAATTTTAGTCATTGGTATGTATCCAATCAAATTTGCCTAAAATTTTCACTTGAGTTTGGTTCATTGGCTCATGTCCAATCAAATTTCACTAATATTTCTTCTGGATTTTATTCTTTGTCGCGCTTCAAATCAAATATGACTGCAATTTCATCATAGTTTTGTTAAATAACGCGTTGTCAATTAAATTTGACTATAATTTCATCTGGATTTTGATCGTTGGTACTTCTCCAAACAAATTTGACTAAAATCTTACATGGGCTTAGTTCATTGACGCGTTTCCAATCAAATTTGACTAAAATTTCACCTGAATTTTGTTCATCAATGTGTTTCCAATCTAATTTGACTGAAATTTCACTTGAGTTTGGTTAAATGGCATGTTTCTAATCAAATTTGACTAAAATTTCACCTGAATTTTGTTCATTGGCATGTTTCCAATCAAATTTGACTAAAATTTAACTTGTGTTTCGTTCATAGGAGCGTTTCCAATGAAATATGACTAAAATTTCACCTGGGTTTTGTTCATTGGTGTGTTTCCAATCAAATTTGACTAAAATTTGACTTGAGTTTGGTTCATAGGCACGTTTCCAATCAAATTTGGCAAAAATTTCATCAGGATTTTGTTCATTATCACGCTTCAAATCAAATATGACTACAATTTCATCTGAGTTTTGTTAAATGGCGTGTTTTCAATCAAATTTGAATAAAATTTCACCTGAGTTTTGTTCATTGGCGTGTTTCCAATCAAATTTGTCTAAAATTTCACTTGAGTATAGTTCATTGATTCGTTTTCATTCAAACTTGAATAAAATTTCGTCTGCATTTTGTTCATTCAAATCAAGTATGACTACTATTTTATCTAAGTTTTGTTAAATGACACATTTTCAATCAAATTTGAGCAAAATTTCATATTAATTTTGTTCATTGGTGTGTTTCCAATCAAATTTTACTGTAATTTCACGTTAGTTTACTTCATTGGTGCGATTCCAACCAAATTTGACTAAAATTTCACCTGAATTTTGTTCATTGGCGTGTTTCCAAATCAAATTTGACTAAAATTTCACTTGAATTTGGTTTATTGGCATGTTTCCAATCAAATTTGACTAAAATTTCACTTGAATTTGGTTTATTGGCATGTTTCCAATCAAATTTGACTAAAATTTCGTCTGGATTATGTTCATTATCGCGCGTCAAATCAAATACGACTATAATTTCATCTTAGTTTTTTTATATGGCGCATTTTCAATCAAATTTGAGTAAAATTTTATCTGAATTTTTATCATTGGTGTTCTTCCAATCCATTTTGACTAAAATTTCACATGGACTTAGTTCATTGGCGCGTTTCCAATCAAATTTGACAAAAATTCCACCTTAGATTTGTTTATTGGCACGTTTCCAATCAAATTTGACAAAAAAATTCACCCAGGTTTTATTCTTTAGCATGTTTCCAATCAAATTTGCCTAAAATTTCACTTGAATTTGGTTCATTAGCGCGTCCAATCAAATTTTACTAAAATTTTCTCTGGATTTTGTTCATTGTTGCGCTTCAAATCAAATATGACTATAATTTCATCAGACTTTTGTTAAATGGCGCGTTTTCAATCAAATTTGACTATAATTTCATCTGGATTTTGATAATTGTGCTCCTCCAATCAAATTTGACCAAAATTTTACATGGGTTTAGTTCATTGGCGCATTTCCAATCAAATTTAACTAAAATTTCATCTGAATTTTGTTTATTAGTGAATTTCCAATCGAATGTGACTAATATTTCACTTGAGTTTAGTTCATATGAGCGTTTCCAATCAAATTTGACTAAAATTTCACTTGAGATTTGTTCATTGGTGCTTTTCCAATCAAATTTGACTAAAATTTCGTCAGGATTTTGTTCATTGTCGTGCTTCAAATCAAATATGACTAAATTTCATCTGAGTTTATTAAATGGCGTGTTTCCAATCAAATTTGCCTAAAATTTCACCTGAGTTTTGTTCATTGGCATGTTTCCAATCAGATTTGACTAAAATTTCATTTGAGTATGGTTCATTGATGCATTTTCATTCAAATTTGACCAAAATTTCATCTGAATTTTGTTCATTGGCGCGCTTCAAATCAAATCTTCATCTAAGTTTTGTTTAATGACGCATTTTCAATCAAATTTGAGTAAATTTTCATCTGAATTTTGTTCATTGGTGCGCTTCCAATCAAATTTGACTATAATTTCACATTGCTTTAGTTCATTAGCGCGTTTCCAATCAAATTTGACTAAAATTTCACCCGAATTTGGTTCATTGGCGCGTTTCCAATCAAATTTGATAAAAATTTCATCGTTAGCGGGTTTCCAATCAAATTTGACTAAAATTTCTCCTTATATTGTTCAATGGCATGTTTCCAATCAAATTTGACTAAAATTTCATTTGAATTTGGTCCATTGGCGCGTTTCCAATCAAATTTGACTAAAATTTTTCTTGATTTTGTACATTCTCACGCATCAAATCAAATATGACTACAATTTCATCTATGTTTTGCAAAATGACGTGTTTTCAATCAAATTTAAGTAAAATTTCATCCGAATTTTGATCATTGGTGCTTTTCCAATCAAATTTGATTAAAATTTCACATGTGTTTAGTTCATTGGCGTGTTTTCAATCAAATTTGACTAAAATTTCATCTTATTTTGGTTCATTGGCACGTTTCCAATCAAATTTGACTAAAATTTCACTTGGATTTCGTTCATTTGCGTGTTTCCAATCAAATTTGACGGAAATTTCACTTGAGTTTGGTTCATTGGCGCATTTCCAATCAAATTTGATGAAAATTTCATTTGGATTTTGTTCATTGTCACGCTTCAAAACAAATATGACTGCAATTTCATCTGAGTTTTGTTAAACAATGCTTTTTCAATCAAATTCGAATAAAATTTCATCTGGATTTTAATCATTGGTGCTCTTCTAATTAAATTTGACTAAAATTTCACATGGGTTTAGTTCATTGGCACGTTTCCAATCAAATTTGACAAAAATTTCACCTGAGTTTTGTTCAGCGGCATGTTTCCAATCAAATTTGACTAAAATTTCATGTGAGATTGGTTCATTAGCACTTGTCCAATCAAATTTGACTAAAATTTCATCTGAATTTTATTCATTGTCGCGCTTCAAATCAAATATGACTACAATTTCGTCTGAGTTTTGTCAAATTATGCATTTTCAATCAAATTCGACAATAATTTTATCCGGGTTTTGATCATGGGTGCTCCTCCAATCAAATTTGACTAAAATTTCACATGGGTTCAGTTCATTGGTTCGTTTCCAATCAAATTTAACTAAAATTTTACCTGGATTTTGTTCATTGGCATGTTTCCAATCAAATTTGGCTAAAATTTCACCTGAGTTTTTTCATTGGCGTGTTTCCAATCAAATTTGTGTAAAGTTTCACTTGAGTTTGGTTCATTGGGGCATGTCTAATCAAAATTGACTAAAATTTCATTTGAATTTTTTTCATTGTCGTACGTCAAACAAAATATGACTACAATTTCATCTGAATTTTGTTAAATGGCGCATTTTCAATCTAATTTGGGTAAAATTTCATCTGGATTTTGATCATTGGTGCTCTTCCAATCAAATTTGACTAAATTTCACATGAGTTTAGTTCATTGGTGCGTTTCCAATCAATTTGACAATAATTTCACCTTAGTTTGGTTCAATGGTGCGTTTTCAATCAAATTTGACTAAAATTTCACCAGGATTTTGTTAATTTGTGTGTTTCCAATCAAATATGACTAAAATTTCACTTGAGTTTGGTTCATTAGCGTGTTTCCAAAAAAATTTGAGTAAAATATTTCACGTGAGTTTAGTTCATTGGTGCGTTTCCAATCAATTTGACAATAATTTCACCTTAGTTTGGTTCAATGGTGCGTTTTCAATCAAATTTGACTAAAATTTCACCAGGATTTTGTTCATTTGTGTGTTTCCAATCAAATATGACTAAAATTTCACTTGAGTTTGGTTCATTAGCGTGTTTCCAAAAAAATTTGAGTAAAATTTCTTCTGGATTTTGTTCATTTGTGTGTTTCCAATCAAATATGACTAAAATTTCACTTGAGTTTGGTTCATTAGCGTGTTTCCAAAAAAATTTGAGTAAAATTTCTTCTGGATTTTGCTCATTGTCGCGCTTCAAATCAAATATGACTACAATTTCATCTGAGTTATGTTAAATGGCACCTTTTCAATCAAATTTGAGTAAAATTTCATCTGAATTTTGATCATTGGTGCTCTTCCAATCTTTCCAAACAAATTTGACAAAAATTTCACTTGGGGTTTTGTTCATCAACATGCTTCCAATCAAATTTGCCCAAAATTTAACTTGAGTTCGGTTTATTAGCATGTGTCCAATCAAATTTGACTAAAATTTTGTCTGAATTTTGTTCATTATCGTGCTTCAAATCAAATATGACTACAATTTCATTTTGGTTTTATTTAATGGCGCATTTTCAGTCATATTTGAGTAAAATTTCATCTGAATTTTAATCATTGGTGCTCTTCCAATGAAATTTGACTAAAATTTCACATGGGTTTAGTTTATTGGAGTGTTTCCAATCAAATTTGACAAGAATTTCACCTTAGTTTGGTACATCGGTGCGTTTCCAATCAAATTTGACTAAAATTTCACTTGAGCTTGGTTCATTGGCGCATTTCCAAACAAATTTGACTAAAATTTCTTTTGGATTTGGCTCATTGTCGTGCTTCAAATCAAATATGACTACAATTTCATCTGAGTTTTGTTAAATGACACTTTTTCAATCAAATTTGAGTAAAATTTCATATGGATTTTGATCATTGGTGCTCTTCCAATCAAATTTGACTAAAATTTCACATGGGTTTAGTTCACTGGTGCGTTTCCAATCAAATTTGACAAAAATTTCACTTGGGTTTTGTTCATTGGCATGTTTCCAATCAAAATTTCCTCAAATTTCACTTAAGTTTGGTTTATTGGCGCGTGTCCAATCAAATTTGACTAAAATTTCATGTGGATTTGTTCATTGTCGTGCTTCAAATCAAATATGACTACAATTCCATTTGAGTTTTGTCAAATGGCGCGTTTTCAATCAAATTTGAATATAATTCCATATGGATTTTGATTATTGGTGCTCCTCCAATCAAATTTGACTAAAATTTCACTTGGGTTTAGTTCATTGGCGCGTTTCCAATCATATTTGACTAAAATTTCACCAGGATTTTGTTCATTGGCGTGTTTCCAATCAAATTTGACTAAAATTTCACGTGAGTTTGGTTCATAGGAGCTTTTCCAATCAAATTTGATCAAAATTTCACCCGGGTTTTGTTCATTGGCCTGTTTCCAATCAAATTTGACTAAAATTCCACTTGAATTTTGTTTATTGGGGCATTTGTAATTTGCCTAAAATTTCGTCTGGATTTTGTTCATTATCGCACTTCAAATCAAATATGGCTACAATTTCATCTGAGTTTTGTTAAATGGTGCTTTTCAATCAAATTTGACTAAAATTTCATCTAAATTTTGATCGTTGGTGTTCTTCCAAACAAATTTGACTAAAATTTAAAATGGTTTAGTTCATTGGCGCGTTGCCAATTAAATTTGACAAAAATTTCACCTGAATTTTGTCCATCCGCATGTTTCAAAACAAATTTGACTAAAATTTCACTTGATTTTATTTCGTTGGCACTTGTCCAATCAAATTTAATTAAAATTTTGTCTGGATTTTGTTCAATACTGTGCTTCAAATTAAATATGACTACAATTTCATTTGATTTTGTTTAATGGCGCATTTTCAATCAAAATTGACTATAATTTCATCTGGATTATGATCATTGGTGCTTCTCCAATCAAATTTGGCTAAAATTTCACCTGGGTTTAGTTCATTGGCGTGTTTCCAATGAAATTTGACTAAAATTTTACATGAATTTTGTTCATTAACGTACTTCCAATTAAATTTGACTAAAATTTTACTTGAGTTTGGTTCATTGGCGCGTGTCTAATCAAGTTTGAGTAAAATTTCATCTGGATTTTGTTCATTGTCGTTCTTCATATCAAAATGACTACAATTTCATCTATGTTCTGTTAAATGACGCATTTTCAATCAAATTTGACTATAATTTCATCTGGATTTTGATCATTGATGCTCCTCCAATCAAATTTGACTAAAATTTCACTTGGATTTAGTTCATTAGCACGTTTCCAATCAAATTTGACTAAAATTTTACCTAGATTTTATTCATTGGCATGTTTCCAATCAAATTTGACGAAAATTTCACTTTAGTTTGGATCATAAGAGCGTTTCCCATCAAATTTGACGAAAATTTCACCTTGGTTTTGTTCATTGTCATGTTTCTAATCAAATTTGACTAAAATTTCACTTGAGTTAGTTTATCGACGTGTTTAATATGACTATAATTTCATCTTAGTTTTGTTAAATGGGCCGTTTCCAGTAAAATTTGACTAAAATTTCACCTGTGTAGTTCATTGGCATGTTTCCAACCGAATTTGGCTAAAATTTCACTTGAGTATGCTTCACTGAAGCATTTTCATTCAAATTTGACCAAAATTTCGTCTGAATTTTGTTCATTGGGCGCACTTCAAATCAAATATTCATCTAAGTTTTGGTAAATGGCACATTTCCAATCAAATTTGAGTAAAATTTCATTTGAATTTTGCTCATTGGTGCGCTTCCAATCAAATTTGACTCTAATTTCACATTGGTTTAGTTCATTGGCGAGTTTTCAATCAAATTTGACTAAAATTTCACCTGAGTTTTGTTCATTGGCGTGTTTCCAGTCAAATTTCACTAAAATTTCTCCTCAATTTCGTTCATTGGTGCGTTTCCAATCAAATTTGACTAAAATTTCGTCTGAATATGGTTTATTATCGCACGTCAAATCAAATATGACTACAATTTCATCTGAGTTTTGTTAAATAGCAAGTGTTCAGTCGAATTTGAGTAAAAATTCATCTGGATTTTGGCCAATGGTGCTCTTCCAATCGAATTTGACAAAAATTGCACATAGGTTTAGTTCATTGGCGCGTTTCCAATCAAATTTGACAAAAATTTCACCTGAATTTTGTGTTGTAGCGCATTTCCAATCAAATTTGATTAAAATTTCACTTGAATTTGATTCATTGGCGCCTTTTCAATCAAATTTAACTAAACTTTCATCTGAATTTTGTTCATTGGCGTGTTTCCAAGCAAATTTGACTAAAATTTCACTTGATTTTGGTTCATTGGCGCGTTTCGAATCAAATTTGACTAAAATTTCATCTGGATTTTTATTGTTGTCGCACTTCAAATCAAATATGACTACAATTTCATCTGAGTTTTGTTAAATGACACTTTTTCAATCAAATTTGACTAAAATTTCATCTGGATTTTGATCACTGGTGCTCTTCCAATAGAATTTGACTAAAATTTCACTTGGGTTTAGTTCATTGACGTGTTTCCAATTAAATTTGACAAAAACTTCACCTGGATTTTGTTCATTGGCGTGTGTCCAATTAAATTTGACTAAAATTTCCCTTGATTTTGATTCATTGGCGCGTTTTGAATCAAATTTGACCAAAATTTTACCTGGGTTTTGTTTATTGGCATGCTTCCAAACAAAAAACAAATTTGACTAAAGTTTCACTTGAGTTAGGTTCATTGGCGCATGTCCAAACAAATTATAATAAAATTTCATCTGGATTTTGTACATTATCACGCTTTAAATCAAATATGACTACAATTTCATCTGAGTTTTGTTAAATGGCATGTTCTCAACCAAAATTGACTATAATTTCATCTGGATATAGATCATTGGTGCTCCTTCAATCAAATTTTACTAAAATTTCACATGGATTTAGTTCATTGGTGCGTTTCCAATAAATTTTGACTAAAATTTCACATGGATTTTGTTCATTGGCGTGTTTCCAATCAAATTTGACTAAAATTTCACATGGATTTAGTTCATTGGTGCGTTTCCAATAAATTTTGACTAAAATTTCACATGGATTTTGTTCATTGGCGTGTTTCCAATCAAATTTGGCTAAAATTTCACTTGAGTTTGGTTCATATGTGCGTTTTCAATCAAATTTGACTAAATTTTCATCTGAATTTTGCTTATTGGCGTGTTTCCAATTAAATTTGACTAAGATTTCACTTGAGTTTGGTTAATTGGCGCATTTCCAATCAAATTTGACTAAAACTAAATTTTCATCTGAATTTTGATTATTGGCGTGTTTCCAATTAAATTTGACTAAGATTTCACTTGAGTTTGGTTAATTGGCGCATTTCCAATCAAATTTGACTAAATTTTCATCTGAATTTTGCTTATTGGCGTGTTTCCAATTAAATTTGACTAAGATTTCACTTGAGTTTGGTTAATTGGCGCATTTCCAATCAAATTTGACTAAAATTTCATCAAGATTTTGTTCGTTGTCGCACTTCAATTTGGTTAAATGGCGTGTTTCCAATCAAATTTGACTAAAATTTCAACTGAGTTTTGTTCATTGTCGTGTTTCCATTCAAATTTGACAAAAGTTTTACTTGAGTATGATTCATTGACGCATTTTCATTCAAATTTGAATAAAATTCCGTCTGCATTTTGTTCCTTGGCGCGCTTGAAATCAAATATGACCACAATTTCATCTAAGTATTGTTAAATGGCACATTTTCAATCAATTTTGAGTAAAATTTCATCTGAATTTTGTTCATGGTCTACTTTCAATCAAATTAGACTATAATTTCACTTTTATTTAGTTCATTCGCGCGTTTCCATCCAAATTTGACTAAAATTTTGCCTGAATTTTGTTCATTGGCGTGTTTCGAATCAAATGTCACTAAAATTTGGCTTGAACTTGGTACATTGGCGTGTTTCCCATCAAATTTGACTAAAATTTCTTATGGACATTGTTCATTGTCCCACGTCAAACCAAATATGACTACAATTTCATCTGAGTTTTGTTAAATGGCAGGTTTTCAATCATATTTAACTATAATTTCTTCTGGATTTTGATCATTAGTGTTCTTGCAATCAAATTTGACTAAATTTCACGTGGGTTTAGTTCATTGGCGCGTTTCCAATCAAAGTTGACAAAAATTTCACCCTAGTTTAGTTCATTTTTGCATTTTCAATCAAATTTGACTAAAATTTCACTTGGATTTTGTTCATTGGCGTGTTTCCAATCGAATTTGAATAAAATTTCACTTGAGTTTAGTTCATTGGCACGTTTCCAATCAGATTTGACTAAAATTTCATTTTGTTCATTGTCGTGCTTCGAATCAAATATGACTATAATTTCATCTGAGTTTTATTAAATGGCACTTTTTGAATCAAATTTGAGAAAAATTTCATCTGAATTTTGATCATTGGTGTTCTTCCAATCAAATATGACTAAAATTTCACATGAGTTTAGTTCATTGATGTATTTCCAATCAAATTTGACAAAAATTTCACTTAGGTTTTGTTCATCGGCATGTTTCAAATCAAATTTGACTAAAATTTCACTTGAGTTTGTTTCATTGGCGCGTGTCCAATCAAATTTGACTAAAATTTCCTCTGGATTTTTTTCGTTGTTGTGCTTCAAATTAAATATGACTATAATTTCATATGAGTTTTGTTAAATAACGCGTTTTCAATCAAATTTGACTATAATTTCATCTGAATTTTGATCATTGATGCTCTTACAATCAAATTTGGCTAAAATTTAACATGGGTTTAATTCATTGGCGCGTTTTCAATGAAATTTGACGAAAAATTTACCTGGATTTTGATCATTGGCATGCTTTCAATCAAATTTCACTAAAATTCCACTTGAGTTTGGTTCATTGGCACGTGTTCAATCAAATTTGACTAAAATTTCATCTGGATTTTGTTCATTGTCCGCTTCAAATCAAAATGACTACAATTTTATCTGAGTTTTGTTAAATGACGCATTTTCAATCAAATTTGACTATAATTTCATCTGAACTGAATTTTGATCATTGGTCCCCTTCCAATCAAATTTGACTAAAATTTCACTTGGGTTTAGTTCATTGGCATGTTTCCAATTAAATTTGACTAAAGTTTCACCTGAATTTTGTTCATTGGCGTGTTTCCAATCAAATTTAATTAAAATTTCACTTGAATTTGGTTCATAGGATCGTTCC
The DNA here is from genome assembly GCF_002742605.1 of Olea europaea var. sylvestris. NCBI lineage: Eukaryota > Viridiplantae > Streptophyta > Magnoliopsida > Lamiales > Oleaceae > Olea > Olea europaea. The sequence continues at coordinate 33,092 of NW_019254532.1, forward strand.
CAATCAAATTTGAGTAAAATTTCACCTGGATTTTGTTCATTGGGGTGTTTCCAATCAAATTTGACTAAAATTTCACTTGAATTTGGTTCATTAGCATGTTTCCAATCAAATTTGACTAAAATTTCATCTTGATTTTGTTCATTTTTGCACTTCAAATCAAATATGTCTACAATTTTCAATCAAATTTGACTAAAATTTCACATGGATTTAGTTTATTAGCGCGTTTCCAATTAAATTTGACAAAAATTTCATTTGAGTTTGGTTCATTGGCGCGTTTTCAATCAAATTTGATTAAATTCATTTGCGTTTTGTTCATCGACGGGTTTCCAATCAAAGTTAACTAAAATTTCACAATGGTTTTATTTATTGGCGCGTTTCAAATAAAATTTAACTCAAATTTAGATTTGATTTTGTTCATTAGCGGGTTTTCAGTCAAACGTAACTAAAATTTCATTTAGATTTAGTTTATCGGCGCGTTTTCAATCAAGTTTGACTCAAATATCAGCTGTGTTTCATTCATCAGAGGGGTTTCCATCAAATTTGACTAAAATTTCATCTAGCTTTTATTCATTGGTGTGCTTCCAATCAAATTTGACGAAAATTTCACATTGGTTTAGTTCATTGGCACGTTTCCAATCAAATTTGACTAAGATTTCTCCTAGATTTTTTTCATTGGCATGTTCCCAATAAAATTTGACTAAAAATTCACTTGAATTTGGTTTATTGGCGCTTTCCCAATCAAATTTGACTAAAATTTCATCTGGATTTTGTTCATTGTCGCGCTTCAAACAAAATATGACAAAATTTCATCTAAGTTTTGTTAAAGGGCGCGTTTTGAATCAAATTTGACTAAAATTTCAACTAAATTTTTATCATTGGTGCTCTTCCAATCAAATTTGACTAAAATTTCACATGGGTTTACTTCATTAGCACGTTTTTAATCAAATTTGGCAAAAATTTCACTTGAATTTTGTTCATCCGCACGTTTCCAATAAAATTCGAATAAGATTTCACTTGAGTTTGACTCAATGGCGTATTTTCAATCAAATTTGACTTAAATTTCACCTGGGTTTTGTTCATTGGGGTGCTTCCAATCAAATTTGACTAAAATTTCACTTGAGTTTGGTTCATTAGCACGTGTCCAATCAAATTTGACTAAAATTTCGTCTGGATCTTGTTCACTGTCGCTCTTCAAATCAAAATTACTACAATTTCATCTGACTTTTGTTAAATGACATGTTTTCAATCAAATTTGACTATAATTTCATCTGGATTTTGATCATTGGTGCTCCTCCAATCAAATTTGTCTAAAATTTCACATGGGTTTAGTTTACTGGCGCGTTTCCAATCAAATTTGATAAAAATTTCACCTAGGTTTTGTTCATCGGCATAATTCCAATCAAATTTGACTAAAATTTCACTTGAGTTTGGTTAATTGGAGCGTGTCCAATCAAACTTGACTAAAATTTGGTCTGGATTTTGTCCATTGTCATGCTTCAAATTAAATATGACTACAATTTCATTTGAGTTTTGTTAAATGAGGATTTTCAACCAAATTTGACTATAATTTCATTTGAATTTTGATCATTGGTGCTCCTCCAATCAAATTTGACTAAAATTTCACACGGGCTTAGTTCATTGGCGCGTTTCTAATCAAATTTAACTAAAATTCACCAGAATTTTGTTCATTGGTGTGTTTTCAATCAAATTTAACCAAAATTTCACTTGAGTTTGCTTCATAGGAGCATTTTCATTCAAATTTGACTAAAATTTCACCTGAATTTGGTTTCATTGTCACGTTTTCATCTTGATTTCGTTCATTTTCACGCTTCAAATCAAATATGACTACAATTTCATCTAAGTTTTGTTAAATGTGCATTTTCAATTAAATTTGGCCATAATTTTTCCTGGATTTTAATCATTGGTGCTCCTCCAATCAAATTTGACTAAAATTTCACACGAGCTTAGTTCATTGGTGTGTTTCCTATCAAATTTGACTAAAATTTCACCTGGATTTTGTTCTTTGGCGTGTTTCTAATCAAATTTGACTAAAATTTCACCTGATTTTGGTTCATAGGAGCATTTTCAATCAAATTTGACTAAAATTTCACTTGAGTTTGGTTCATTCACGTGTTTCCAATCAAATTTGACTAAAATCTCGTCAAAATTTTATTCATTGTCACGCTTCATATCAAATATGACTACAATTTCATCTGAGTTCTGTTAAATGGCGCGTTTCCAATCAAATTTGACTAAAATTTCACTTGAGTATGGTTCAATGACGTATTTTCATTCAAATTTGACCAAAATTTCGTCTGGATTTTGTTCATTAGCACGCTTCAAATCAAATATTCATCTAAGTTTTATTAAGTGGCGCATTTTCAATCAAATTTGAGTAAAATTTCATCTGAATTTTGTTTATTGGTGTGCTTTCAATCAAATTTGACTATCGTTTCACATTAGTTTAGTTCATTTGCATGTTTCCAATCAATTTTGATTAAAATTTCAACTGGGGTTCGTTCATTGGCGTGCTTCCAATCAAATTTCGCTAAAATTTCACTTGAATTTGGTTCATTAGCGCGACTCAAATCAAATTTAACCGAAATTTCGTTTGGATTTTGTTTATTGTCGCGTGTCAAATCAAATATGACTATAATTTCATCTGAGTTTTGTTAAATGGCACGTTTTCAATCAAATTTGAGTAAAATTTCATATGGATTTTGATCATTGGTGCTCTTCCAATCGGATTTTACTAAAATTTCACATGGGGTTAGTTCATTTGACGTGTTTCCGATCAAATTTGACAAAAATTTCACCTGAGTTTGGTTCATTGGCCCCTTACCAATCAAATTTGATAAAAATTCCATCTATGTTTTGTTCATCGTTGGGTTTCTAATCAAAGTAAACTAAAATTTCTCATTGGTTTAGTTTATTGGAAAGTTTCTATTAAAATTTGACTCAAATTTAGATTTAATTTTGCTCATTTGCAGTTTCCAGTTAAATTTGATAAAAATTCGACTTAAATTTACTTTATCAGCGTGTTTTCAATTAAATTTGACTAAAATATCATTTGTGTTTCGTTCATCAGTGGGTCACCAATCAAATTTGACTTAAATTTCACTTGGATTTAGTTCATTGGCCCATTTCCGATCAAATTAGACTAAAATTTCACTTAAGTTAGGCTCATTGGCGCGTTTCCCATCAAATTTGACTAAAATTTCATCTAGATTTTATTCATTGGTCTGCTTCCAATCAAATTTGATGAAAATTTCACATTGGTTGAGTTCTTTGGGGTGTTTCCAATCAAATTTGACAAGATTTCACCTTGATTTTGTTCATTAGCATGTTCCCAATCAAATTTGACTAAAATTTCACTTGAATATGGTTCATTGGCATGTTCCCAATCAAATTCGACTAAAATTTCGTCTGAATTTTGTTCATGGTAGCTCTTCGAATAAAATATGACTAAAATTTCATCTGAGTTTTGTTAAAGGATGCTTTTTCAATCAAATTTGGCTAAAATTTCATCTGAGTTTTGTTAAAGGATGCTTTTTCAATCAAATTTGGCTAAAATTTCATCTGGATTTTGATCATTGGTGCTCTTCCAATTAAATTTGACTAAAATTTCACATAGGTTTACTTCATTAGCGCGTTTCCAATGAAATTTCACAAAATTTCACCTGAATTTTGTTCATCCGCATGTTTCCAATCAAATTTGACTAAAATTTCCCCTGGGTTTGACTCAATGGTGTATTTTCAATCAAATTTGACTTAAATTTCACCTGGATTTCGTTAATTGGGGTGCTTCCAATCAAATTTGACTAAAATTTCACTTGAGTTTGGTTCATTGGCGCATGTCCAATTAAATTTGACTAAAATTTCGTTTGGATCCTGTTCACCGTCACGCTTCAAATCAAAATAACTACAATTTCATCTGACTTTTGTTAAATGGCGCGTTTACAATTAAATTTGACTATAATTTTATCTGGATTTTGATCATAGGTGCTCCTCCAATTAAATTTGACTAAAATTTCCCTTGAGTTTGACTCAATGGGTTATTTTCAATCAAATTTGACTAAAATTTCACTTGAGTTTAGTTAATTGGCGTGTGTCCAATCAAATTTGCCTAAAAATTTTTCTGGATCTTGTTCATTGTTGCGGTTCAAATCAAAATGACTACAATTTCACCTGACTTTTGTTATATGGGGTGTTTTCAATCAAATTTGATTATAATTTCATCTGAATTTTGATCATTGGCACTCCACCAATCAAATTTGACTAAAATTTCACATGGGTTTATTTCACTAGCGCGTTTCCAATCAAATTTGACAGAAATTTCATCTAGGTTTTGTTCATCGGCATAATTCCAATCAAATTTGACTAAAATATTACTTGAGTTTGGTTAATTGGCATGTGTCCAATCAAATTTGACTAAAATTTTGTCTGGATTTTGTTCAGTGTCACGCTTCAAATCAAATATGATTACAATTTCATCTGAGTTTTGTTAAATGGCGCGTTTTCAATCAAATTTGACTATAATTTTATCTGGATTTTGATCATTGGTGCTCCTCCAATCAAATTTGACTAAAATTTCACATGGGCTTAGTTCATTGGCGCATTTCCTATCAAGTTTAACTAAAATTTCACCAGGATTTTGTTCATTGGCATGTTTTCAATAAAATTTAACTAAAATTTCACTTGAGTTTGCTTCAAAGGAGCGTTTCTGGTCAAATTTGACTAAAATTTCACCTAGGTTTTGTTTATTGGCATGTTTCCAATCAAATTTGACTAAAATTTCACTTGAATTTGGTTTCATTGGCACGTTCCCAACGAAATTTGACTAAAATTTCATCTTGATTTTGTTCATTTTCAAGCTTCAAATCAAATATAACTACAATTTCATCTGAGTTTTGTTAAATGCGCATTTTCAATCAAATTTGACTGTAATTTCTTTTGGATTTTGATCATTGATGCTCCTCCGATCAAATTTAACTAAAATTTCACACGGGTTTAGTTCATTGGCGTGTTTCCCATCAAATTTGACTAAAATTTCACCTCGATTTTGTTCATTGGGGTGCTTCCAATCAAATTTCACTAAAATCACTTGGTTTGGTTCATTGGCACGTGTCCAATCAAATTTGACTAAAATTTCACCTCGATTTTGTTCATTGGGGTGCTTCCAATCAAATTTCACTAAAATCACTTGGTTTGGTTCATTGGCGCGTGTCCAATCAAATTTGACTAAAATTTTGTTTGGATCTTGTTCACTGTCATGCTTCAAATCAAAATGACTACAATTTCATCTGACTTTAGTTAAATGGCGTGTTTTCAATCAAATTTGTCTATAATTTCATCTGAATTTTGATCATTGGTGCTCTTCCAATCAAATTTGACTAAAATTTCACCTCGATTTTGTTCATTGGGGTGCTTCCAATCAAATTTCACTAAAATCACTTGGTTTGGTTCATTGGCACGTGTCCAATCAAATTTGACTAAAATTTTGTTTGGATCTTGTTCACTGTCATGCTTCAAATCAAAATGACTACAATTTCATCTGACTTTTGTTAAATGGCGTGTTTTCAATCAAATTTGTCTATAATTTCATCTGAATTTTGATCATTGGTGCTCTTCCAATCAAATTTGACTAAAATTTCACATGGATTTAGTAAATGGCACATTTTCAATCAAATTTGTCTATAATTTCATCTGAATTTTGATCATTGGTGCTCTTCCAATCAAATTTGACTAAAATTTCACATAGGTTTAGTTCACTGGCACGTTTCCAATCAAATTTGACAAAAATTTCACCTAGGTTTTGTTCATCGGCATAATACCAATCAAATTTGACTAAAATTTCACTTGAGTTTGGTTAATTGGCACGTGTCCCATCAAATTTGACTAAAATTTTGTTAGGATTTTGTTTATTATCGCACTTCAAATCGAATATGACTACAATTTCATCTGAGTTTTGTTAAATGGCACATTTTCAATCAAATTTGACTATAATTTCATCTGGATTTTGATCATTGGTGCTCCTCCAATCAAATTTGACTAAAATTTCACATGGGCTTAATTCATTGGCGCATTTCCAATCAAGTTAGACTAAAATTTCACCTGGATTTTGTTCATTGGCATGTTTTCAATCAAATTTAACTAAAATTTCACTTGAGTTTACTTCAATGGAGCGTTTCCAGTCAAATTTGACTAAAATTTCACCTGGGTTTTGTTCATTGGCGTGTTTCCAATCAAATTTGACTAAAATTCCGCTAGAATTTGGTTTCATTGGCGCATGGCCGATGAAATTTGACTAAAATTTCGTCTTGATTTTGTTCATTTTCGCGCTTCAAGTCAAATATGACTACAATTTCGTCTGAGTTTTGTTAAATGCGCGTTTTCAATCAAATTTGACTATAATTTCGTCTGGATTTTGATCATTGGTGCTTCTCCAATCAAATTTAACTAAAATTTCACATGGGTTTAGTTCATTGGCGTGTTTCCTATCAGATTTGACTAAAATCTCCCCTGAATTTTGTTCATTGACGTGTTTTTAATCAAATTTGACTAAAATTTTACTTGAGTTTGGTTCTTATGAGCATTTTCATTCAAATTTGACTAAAATTTCACTTGGATTTTGTACATTGGAGTGTTTCCAATCAAATTTGCCTAAAATTTCAATTGAGTTTGGTTCATTGGCGCGTGTCCAATCAAATTTGACTAAAATTTCATCTGGATCTTGTTTACTATCGCGCTTCAAATCAAAATGACTACAATTTCATCTGACTTTTGTTGAATGGCGCGTTTTCAGTCAAGTTTGACTATAATTGCATCTGGATTTTTATCATTGGTGCTCCTCCAATCAAATTTGACTAAAATTTCACATGGGTTTAGTTCACTAGCGCGTTTCCAATCAAATTTGATGAAAATTTCACTTGAGTTTGGCTAATTGGCGTGTGTCTTATCAAATTTGACTAAAATTTTGTCTGAATTTTGTTCATTGTCGTTCTTCAAATCAATTATGACTACTATTTCATCTGAGTTTTGTTAAATGTCCCGTTTTCAACTAAATTTGACTATAATTTCATCTGAATTTTGATCATTGGTGCTCCTCCAACCAAATTTGACTAAAATTTCACAAGGGCTTAGTTCATTGGCACGTTTCTAACCAAATTTCACTAAAATTTCACCCGAATTTTGTTCATTGGTGTGTTTTCAATCAAATTTAACTAAAATTTCACTTGAGTTTGCTTCATAGGAGCGTTTTCTGTCAAATTTGGCTAAAATTTCACCTGGGTTTCGCTCATTGGCTTGTTTCCAATCAAATTTGACTAAAATTTCACTTGAATTACGTTTCATTGGCGTGTTGCCAGTGAAATTTGACTAAAATCTCATCTTAATTTTGTTCATTTTTGCGCTTCAAATTAAATATGACTACAATTTCATATGAGTTTTGCTAAATACGTGTTTTCAATCAAATTTGACTATAATTTCTTTTGAATTTTGATCATTGGTGGTTCTCCAATCAAATTTAACTAGAATTTCACACGGGTTTAGTTCATTAGCGTGTTTCCCATCAAATTTGACTAAAATTTCACCTGTATTTCATTCATTGGGGTTCTTCGAATCAAATTTCACTAAAATTTAACTTGAGTTTGGTTCATTGGCGCGTGTCCAATCAAATTTGCCTAAAATTTGTCTGGATCTTGTTCACTGTCACGCGTCAAATCAAAATGACTGCAATTTCATCTGAGTTTTGTTAAATGGCGCCTTTTCAATCAAATTTGTCTATAATTTCATCTGAATTTTGATCACTGGTGCTCCTCCAATAAAATTTGACTAAAATTTCACATGGATTTAGTTCACTGGCACGTTTCCAATCAAATTTGACAAAAATTTCACCTAGGTTTTGTTCATCAGCATAATTCCAATCAAATTTGACTAAAATTTCACTTGAGTTAGGTTAATTGGCGCGTGTCCAATCAAATTTGACTAAAATTTTGTCTGGATTTTGTTTATTATCGCGCTTCAAATAAAATATGACTACAATTTCATCCGAGTTTTGTTGAATGGCGCACTTTTAATTAAATTTGACTATAATTTCATCTGAATTTTGATCATTGGTGCTCCTCCAATCAAATTTGACTAAGATTTCACATGGGCTTAGTTCATTGGCGCGTTTTCAATCAAGTTAGACAAAAATTTCACCTAGATTTTTTTCATTGGCATGTTTTCAATCAAATTTGACTAAAATTTCACTTGAGTTTACTTCAAAGGAGAGTTTTCAGTCAAATTTCACTAAAATTTCACCTGGGTTTTGTTCATTGGCGTGTTTCCCATCAAATTTGACTAAAAATTCACTTGAATTTGGTTTCATTAGCGCGTTGCCAATGAAATTTGACTAAAATTTCATCTTGATTTTGTTCATTTTCGTGCTTCAAATCAAATATGACTACAATTTCATCTGAGTTTTGTTAAATGAGCGTTTTCAATCAAATTTGAGTATAATTTCTTCTAGATTTTGATCATTGGTGCTCCTCCAATCAAATTTAACTAAAATTTCACACGGGTTTAGTTCATTGGTATGTTTCCCATCAAATTTGACTAAAATTTCACCTGAATTTTGTTCATTAGCATGTTTCCAATCAAATTTGACTAAAATTTCACTTGAGTTTGGTTCATAGGAGCATTTTCAATCAAATTTGACTAAAATTTCACCTGAATTTTGTTCATTAGCATGTTTCCAATCAAATTTGACTAAAATTTCACTTGAGTTTGGTTCATAGGAGCATTTTCAATCAAATTTGACTAAAATTTCACCTGGGTTTTGTACACTGGCGTGGTTCCAATCAGATTTGACTAAAATCTCACTTAAGTTTGGTTCATTCGCATGTTTCCAATCAAATTTTACTAAAATTTTGTCAAAATTTGTTCATTGTCACGTTTCAAATCTAATATAACTACAATTTCATCTGAGTTCTGTTGAATGGGGCATTTCCAATCAAATTTGACTAAAATTTCGCTTGTGTATGGTTCAATGATGCATTTTCATTCAAATTTGACCAAAATTTCGTCTAGATTTTGTTCATTGGCACGCTTCAAATCAAATATTCATCTATGTTTTGTTAAAAGGTGCATTTTCAATCAAATTTGAATAAAATTTCATCTGAATTTTGTTTATTGTTGTGCTTCCAATCAAATTTGACTATCATTTTACATTGGTTTAGTTCATTTGCACGTTTCCAATCAAATTTGATTAAAATTTCAACTGGGTTTTGCACATTGGCGTGTTTCCAATCAAATTTCACTAAAATTTCACTTGAATTTGGTTTATTGGCGCGTCTCCAATCAAATTTAACCGAAATTTCATTTGGATTTTGTTCATTGTCGCGTGTCAAATCAAATATGACTATAATTTTATCTGAGTTTTGTTAAATGGTGCGTTTTCAATCAAATTTGAGTAAAATTTCATATGAATTTTTGTCATTGGTGCTCTTCCAATCGAATTTGACTAAAATTTCACATGGGTTT
>NW_019254533.1:0-1184 GCF_002742605.1 Olea europaea var. sylvestris
GAAATATCTGTTGCTAAAAGAACTGAGTTAGAAGAAATAGCATAGAGTACTATTTTCTTGTACCATTCAGAAAATGTGATCAGGTGTATAGGTGAAACTAAAACTGCTGAAGAGTTGTGGACAAAATTGAAAGCTCAATATGAGCTAAAAAATGTTCCAAACAAATGGTTTTTGCTAAAACAATTCTTTTCTTTCAAAATGGACCCTTCGATTGACTTGGATGAAAATTTGGATAGATTTACAAAATTGACCCAAGACCTTGTCAACTATGATGAAAAATTATCAGAATATCAGCTGTCTATGATCTTGTTAAACTCCATTAGTGATAGGCATAAAGACCTAAAGAATGCCTTAGAATATGAAAAAGATAAGCTTACCATAGATATCATTATAAATGATTTAAGAAATAGGGTTCTTGCATTAAAATCAGATTCTATTAACCATCAAAGTGGAGAAAATCTTTTAATAAAAGGCAAAAATGTTGGTAAGTCTAATTTTCATTCAAAATTTTAAAATGACCCTAAGAAAAGGAACAATGACAAAATGAAATCCAAAACTAAGGTAAAGGGAAAGAAATGTTATTATTATAGTAAGCTGTGTCACTTGGCAAAAGGTTGTTACAAAAAGCAAAATGATTTGAAAGGAAAGAAGTTAAGTGAAGGTAGTGCTGTTATGTCCTATGATAAGAAACAAATTGATAATGGCTTGGTTCTTGTAAATGTTGAAAGGAACTTGATTCAGGTTGCTCTTTCCACATGTGCCATTAAAGGTGCCAAGTTTGTTCCTGAATTAGAAAGAAACCTTGCATCTCTAGAAATGTTGGATGGCATGGAGTTTGACATAAAATTGGGTTAAGGACACATAAAAATCTTTAGGGGTAGTGATTTGATCACTTCTATCCCAAAGAGACATGACTTATACTTTCTAAATGCCAACCCTTTGATGGGTCTTTCAGTAGCAATTTAAGATGATGAATTTAATCTTACAAAATTGTGGTGTAGACTTGGTCACATTGGAGCGAAAGGTTTAAAGGCTTTACAAAATAAATGTGTATTTGGAAAATCAAATATTGGTGAATTGTCTAAATGTGAGCAATGTTTAATTGGAAAGCAAGTTAAATTACTTTTCTTACTAGTACTCATAAATCAAAGCAAATTCTAGAATACTTACATGCTAATTTGTGG
>NW_019254534.1:0-1184 GCF_002742605.1 Olea europaea var. sylvestris
TGTGTGTGTGTGTGGGGTACTTTTCATCATTAAATATAAAATTCAACATAATTTCATTATTATAAAAAAAATTAAAATAAAAACCTGTCAATAAAAAATAAAATAATTAAATATTTTATCTTAATCTTTAACTATCCCAACTTCATTTTCTTGAACATCCACCACCATCAAGTTTCTTCATTATCATTAAAAATAAAACTTTCCAACTTTAGCTCATCTATTGATGTATTAGCAACCTCAAGCAACTCAATACCTTCAAGAGTATCAAATGAGTCTCTGACAATGTTCTACATTTTCGATTCTCCTTTTGAACATGGTTTTGATGTATTAAAAGATTTAATACTATAGTCTATTTCCAATAACAGAACACTAGTTGTCAACTAATTTAAAACTCTAGCAGTCAATTATTTAGTACTATGAGCCTGTTTGAGCCCTCATTTTTTGTCCAGACTACATTTTTGAATAGTATTTTGATGAAAAATATGTAGTTAAAAAATAAGAAAAAGTTTTAGATTTGTGTATAATATTATTCAATTGAAAAATGTGTAGTTGAAAATAAGAAAAAAATTTCTTGGAAATAATTGGGACCAAACAAGGGCTATATTTAGTGTAAATTGTGTAGTTATCTATTATCTTAAAACACATTTACTTTCTTTGAAATTGTTAATTAATAAATATTATCTATTTTCAATAGGTTATAGATAATAACAACAATTATTTATAAGTTAAAAAAATTTATCATTTATTGCCAAAATAATATAATGAGTTGTAAAAGAGTTTAAAACAATAAAGCTCTTCTTCTTTAGACGTCCCAAGGTGTCCGATACGTATCGAAAATTTAAAAAATATAAAATTTGAAAAAAAACTCATATCATGTACGTATTAGAGAGTGTCTAAGTGTATCCGAACTTGGAAACGTATCAAGTACGGGAACACAATAGGTTTACAAATATCCATACTTATTAGATTAGCAAAACTATATACATTTCATTCGATTGTAAACACTAGTGAATATATGAAAGAAAATGATATTTCAAGAAAATTGCTAAAATATCATTCGTTGGATGTACAATAAAACAAAGCACACAAAATGGGGAGATGAGTACGACCACCCTACCAAAGGCTATAATATTTATCTGAGAATCTTTACATATTGCATGAAGAAAAGACAAGAAAAAATACAT
>NW_019254535.1:0-1184 GCF_002742605.1 Olea europaea var. sylvestris
CATGAGTTGGGAGAGTAATAGGAGCTGGTGGTGTAGGTGGAGCTGGATTCTGATTCAGCCTGCCAAGATCTTGAACGCTTGTAGGAGATCTTTTATTAAGTTGTTCTGGCTTGCTCGAGACATTTTCCTAGAGATAAGATATAATATCTCACATTAACTTCATTTACCAATACCAGAATACTTAAAATAAATAAGGTATTAACCCTCAACTTGATCAAAATTGATTTTTTTAGTTATTAATATTACTCTTTGAAATCAGGATATACAATAGTTCAACAAATTTTTACTTTCAATAACATAAAGGAAAAGATATCACAAGGAAATGGAATCTAAATTTCTAATCCCTATAAATCTTGCGAATCTTTTTCAGTGGAGCTTCATCTTCTGAGGAGTCTTCTGCCTTAGGCCCTCACTCTAGGTCTATATCAACCTGTGGTTCAGGTTCAGGTTCATGCTCATGATCATTCTCTAATTCCTACCCAAAGTCATCCTCATGCTCCCATTCCTAATTTTCCTTTGGGTTTGATTCAAACTGAGGTTCGGGCTCGAGCCTCAACCTCATCATTGGGCTCAATTACTATCTCCAGTTGAGGTTTTAAGCTCTCACTCTACCTGTCTAAAAGGATCTGACAATATATACCAAATTCAATCGTATTTGGGTACTCTGAAAGGTTATATTCTAGCATCTCATTCCTAACCATAACTCTCATGTCTCTCTATTGAGGTGGGAGTGAATGTATGAGGTTATATATAGCCTCGATATGCGTGATCTCCAATCCCGCATCTACAGCTACCATACATCTCTTGTAGATGTCATGCACATGTTCAACAAGTGGACGAGATGGGTCAGTCACATAGTTCTCATAGGACTGAATGATAGACCTACGGTTTAACGCTGCTCTATTAGCTATGGCCTTTTAGCAGCCCAGTAAATTCCAACCATGTCTATCACATAAGTGTCCAATTATGTTTTATCTCTGTTAGTGATATCAACTTATACATTATATTCTTGAGGATTTAATATAATCAGCAATTATCATTTCTTCATGTACATTTAAACAAAAAATGACTTACATAACATATTTCATTCTAAACATCATAAGCATTTTCATAGATTCAAGCTTAAATGATTTATAAATCATGCTCGAAAAATAAAGTGGAACATAATATTTTATTCCATACCT
>NW_019254536.1:0-1184 GCF_002742605.1 Olea europaea var. sylvestris
ATCTTTTGGTTCCTTCATATATTAAAATATGATGATAGGCTGGAATTACAATACCATTGTTTACAAGACGAGGTCTGGAAATATATTGAATCATAAGAGATATTTTTTAACTGATCAAGAATCTGTTTAAGCTTTGGTGGAAAAAATCTGAAAGATTTATTTAATATATATGCAGTATCTATCATACCAAACTGTAAAGCTGGGTAAAAAAAGCTCTTCTTCCTCAAAAATTGTATAATCAAAGAAAATTGTGGGATAACTGTGTTTAAAAAGGCTGAATTTTTGGTTGATTCGTATTTGGGACCATGTTTAAGGAAGTATCTGTTCTCACTGTGATAGTAACTTAAAATTTGAGCAAAATCTATAATTTCTCGTACAACTAAATTCTTTATAGAACTTCTAACAATGCTAGAGCAATCACCAATTTTTTTGTTTTAATTCATATAAAGTATTTTATTGCCCTACAACTGTGGAATTTATTAGTTCAATAAGTCTTTCCATTTATCAGAATAATTTCTACTTGTGGATGCAATGTCTTTAAAAATGATTTTACAAAAGTATTTCTAGAACTAAGTCTTTCTAAGCTATCATGTAACTGCATAATCTCATTTTGATATTTATTAGTAGTCTGCTGGGATAAAGAATTTTCATCTTTAAGGATTCGTAGTCCTTTTTCTAGTGAATGCTTTCTAAGATTTAAATTTCTAACAACTTTAGTTATAGTTTCACAACTATCACAAAGTTGTATTGATAAAGATGATGATGACGCCTGAGAAGTGGTTTGCATGGTCTTTCTAACTTTTCAGAGATATAGAAGTTAAATCCTATCATTTTTCTAAAGAAATTTAAAGCTTCTTTAAGTGTATAAAATCTTTTGAAAAAAGTGTCAGGAAGTCGTTCTACTTGTTGCAGTACTTCTGGCCAATAATTATATATACTAGGCTTTCTACATTTAATTACTGTAAAGAAACTAAAATTTCTTCTTTCTACTTGATTATGAATCTATCTAAAATGGTTAGTTAAGGCATTAATGCTGCCTAATTTTTGTTTAGAGTCATGTGTCATTTAGAGATTATTCAGTAGACAAAGCTCCCTTTCTGGTAGTCTTTCTAAATTATTTCTTGTGAATCGAATATTAGATCTTTGAGGGGCCACTCTTAGAGTAGCATTTTCAAAGTTCATCA
>NW_019254537.1:0-1184 GCF_002742605.1 Olea europaea var. sylvestris
AAAGATTAAAACTATCAATGATGAAATCATCATAACAAGCCCCAAAAAAATTCACAAGGGTTCAGCTTTTACTCACTGTGCGCGAAAAATAGAGTTGAGAGGCTGAACCTGCAGAAGTGAAGGGAGAATAGATGTCAGAACCCACTTTCTCATAGCTGCTAATCTTTTAGTTAGGGAGACAAATAAAACGAGTTATGATAATAAATACAATGCATTAAAACACTATAAACCTCTTTTAAGCCAACGATATAAAACTAATACATTATGCTCACTCAACTCTAATAGCCATGGACTTTTTAAACCTTTGCAATTTTGTTCAAGTTCACTGTGCTATGTAACAAGCTAATGCAGCTGTAGGATCGGTAAGTTGCGTAAGATAGTTTTTAACCTCCTAGCTTGAAGATGTTTTGTATAATTATACAGAAACAGCCTGATTCTGACAACGATCCTACCCAAAATAGCCAAGTCTTCAATAATAATCATCTCAGATGAAAGGTAAATGGCTGATTATTTGAGAAACAGGTTGTAAAAGTGGTGCCAATTTACGGGGCTATAGCAGTAAGTCTTGATAGGACCTTCTTTTCCTGCCAAGAAAAATTCACAAGACCTTCAAAAGAAAGAACACTATTTCCACTATTATTATCTTTTCCGTATTCTCCTTATCTTCAGAAAGGGACCAAGCAAGTATGCTTTAAATTTGGCTCTCGCAACCTACAATACCACAAAGGACCATATAAACCAATATGACTATTTTTATAACTGAGCTCAGTTCCTGAAAGTTCCCAATGACCTTGTGAACTCAATGGAGTTTAACAATTGACTAGAAGAGTGATAACATATCTATTCCCATCCATCTCAACAATTCAGAAGGATGCTAGAGGAAGTTATCAAATAATTTTTATTGGAAATATGGTCTCAGGATACATAATCAAGTTAGTTGTTAAAAGTTTGGCGACCGTGGTCAATAACCTGAAGAATGTAGAGTTGACTCAAAGAAAGAAAAGGTTAAGCAAAGTAGTTAGTGCCATATAGTACATGCTACAGAGATGCAATTGCTACCAGTAATTATAAGATATCAATTTGTTTTGTAAGAAAAAAAGATGAACTGTTGAAGGCATATGCTTCCACTCCAGCAATTAAAGTAATCTCAAATCGGATTTAAAAGTAGATTTCATACAATAAAC
>NW_019254538.1:0-1184 GCF_002742605.1 Olea europaea var. sylvestris
ATCATGAAATGAAAAACCACTTTTCTTTGTCTCGATTCCAATCGAATTAGACTAGCAATTCGCCAAAAACGATCAAACCCGAATTTATCATGAAATCAAAAGCCACTTTTCATTGTCTCGATTCCAATCGAATTGGACTAGCAATTCGTCAAAAATGAAAAAACCCGAAGTTATCATGAAATGAAAAACCACTTTTCATTTGCTCAATTCCAATCGAATTAGACTAGTAATTCGCTAAAAATGAACAAACCCGAAGTTATCATGAAATCAAAATCAGCTTTTTATTTGCTCGATTCCAATCGATTTAAACTAGCAATTCGCCAAAAATGAACAAACTCGAAGTTATCATGAAATGAAAAACCACTGTTCTTTGGCTCGACTCCAAACGAAATAGACTAGCAATTCGCAAAAAATGAACAAACCCATAGTTACAATGAAATCAAAAGCCACTTTTCATTAGCTCGATTCCAATCGAACTGGACTAGCAATTCGCCAAAAATGAACAAATCCGAAGTTATCATGAAATGAAAAACCACTTTTTATTGGCTCGATTCCAATCGAATTAGACTAGCAATTCACAAAAAATGAACATACCCGAAGTTATCATGAAATCAAAATCAACTTTCCATTAGCTTAATTCCAATTGATTTATACTAGCAACTCTCCAAAAACGAACAAATTCGAAGTTATCATGAAATGAAAAACCACTTTTCTTTGGCTCGATTCCAATCGATTTAGACTAGCAATTCGTCAAAATTGAACAAACCTAAAGTTATCATGAAATCAAAAGTTACTTTTCATTGGCTCGATTCCAATCGATTTAGACTAGCAATTCGCCAAAAATGAACAAACCCGAAGTTATCATGAAATCTAAAGCCACTTTTCATTGGCTCGATTCCAATCGAATTGGACTAGCAATTCGCTAAAAATGAACCAACTCGAAGTTATCATGAAATGAAAAACCACTTTTCATTGGCTCGATTCCAATCGAATTGGACATGCTATTCGCCAAAAATGAACAAACCCGAAGTTATTATGAAATAAAATCATCTTTTCATTAGCTCGATTCAAATCTTTTTAGACTAGCAATTCGCCAGAAACGAATAAACCTGAAGTTATCATGAAATGAAAAAACACTTTTCTTTGGCTCGATTCCAATCGAATTAGACTAGCAATTCGCCAAA
>NW_019254539.1:0-1184 GCF_002742605.1 Olea europaea var. sylvestris
TATTACAATGAGAAAATAAACCTATTTATACTAAAAACTTAGCAAGTAGTTTGAAAAGGAATAAAACACTTAAAATATAAAAGTTACCAAAATTAAGAATTCTAGACAAAATAAAACTCTTAAGAATATAGAAATTACCAAAAATAAAGAATTCTAACCAAAACTAACAACTTGTGAATTTTGGAAAGTTTCCCTTCCGGAATTGATGTTGCGGATCATATCAATCTCTCTCTCTTCGAAAGGATTCGACCTCAAATGTTCAAATTATAGCCTTTATCTCCAATCAAGGCAGAACATAAAATGGTCCATCTCTTCTCGAATGCAATTTGGACCGCTTTTGAATTCGAACCTTTCTCTTGCATATGTAAATCCAATTTCCTTTACATGGATCAAAATGTGTATGTTTTGACGACTTCCTCTTGCCATTTTGTGATGCTCTAAGAATGATTTCAGTTGATAAATCACTGTTCATTTTCCATGCTTTACTTGGCCCAGGTGATTGTAGTAATGACAATTAAAATTGATACCTATTTCCAGGCATACCAATTTTGTAATTCAATCCACTGCATATGAACTCCTTGCAAACAAATTCCTTCCATCGCATTTGAAACTCCATTGTCTCCTTGGGAATCACAAATTCAATCTCCGGTATACATGATATCTCCAAAGAAAGATGCGGTTGTTTTATAAGTTTATCCACCAATGGATGCTCGATGCTCGATTTGTAAAGGATTCCAATACGATTATTTTCTGGAATTAAATCTTCGGTGACCTTTAAAATAAAATTATTCAAAATAGGGAGGGAAATGTTAGTGTTCAGCAATGCCTCCTCAATTTTAACCTCCTCTTTATGCAAGCTCACTTTCGATTCCCCTTTCATCTCCGACGACTCCCCTTGTTTTCAAGTTCACTCTCGACTTCCATTTCGCTCTTTTGTGGCTCTTCTCCATTTTTCTCACAATCAACCACCTCACAAATTTTACTTTTACTCTATTTCACTTCATGTGATTAATTTGAGATTTAACCTTGTCACGAAGCCCTCTTACTTCTAATTTGAAATCCCAACTCGCCAACTCACTTGATGTCCTACGCACATGCTTCGCACTAGGTGTTTTCTTTTCCCTTGGACACTCAACCCCATAAGATATTCTAGGCATCTCCCTAAATTCCCGCTTATGCCGATC
>NW_019254540.1:0-1184 GCF_002742605.1 Olea europaea var. sylvestris
CACTATGACAGTTTCTGATCAAATCATAATCATTCACAAATAACACAGAATTGATTACAATCAATCACAATAAACATATACTCCGTCGTAGAGAATCATCACAAATAAATTTGCACACACCACAAACCAGCACCACAATCCACCACCTGCCACAACCACCATCACCCCTAATGCACCATCATTACCAATTTCAATTGAAATTCACGACCATAAATGTCACATTCACTTATTTGTGTTCTATGTGACTAAATGTGACCAACTTTATCTTTAGTGTAACTGTCTGTGACCATGTCAGTCTAATTTGTGACTGTATATAACCAAGTTATATGCAATCAGAGTTAATATTGATCTAGTCACAAATAGTTACAATGAAGATAGACTTGATCACACAAAATTTTCGTCGCTACCACCTATCCGACACCATTCCCATTCCCAACAACGTCAAGAATCAAACATGCACTACCAACACCTTCAACAAATTCCAACCACCGCCATCAGCACCGCTGCACCATCACCATATGTAGATCGTGCTGCTCACAGTTGTTAGCATCAATGCGCCACATTTGAAGACTCCAATCGTTGGCTAACCACTACCCAAACTGTCGTACTCCAACACTAGCATGACCTCCTCAACAATAGGTAATAGAGAAACCCTAGGCTTCAAGACTTTTTAGGTATATAAATAAATTGCCCAAAGACAGTGGTGCCATTTGCTCTTCTAAAAATGGAAGAGAATTACATTAATAAATAATGACTTATACAAGCAGAATATATCCAAAAATACTGGGCATAAAAATATTTGTCATAGAATAGTGTTGTATCACCTGAACATATTTGTTATTAGAATTGGAAATTCATTGCTTTTAGTTGAGCGAAAAGTCGATGAATTCATATCTACCCTTGAAATATGGGGGTGTCATTGCTTTCACAAGTGAGACAAAAATGAAAGCATACACCATAGACTTTAATAAGGCAACTAATACTGTGGAAAATCTGCCTTCAACGGGTGAACGAGACTGCCAACGCAGAGGCAGTGTAAGAATAAGTTAAGAATTAATCATATGAAGTGACGGTTGAAAAAAAGTGTATATCCTACCATGAACCCCGTTACGTGAACAAAACGGGGCTTCACAGAAGTCCTATAGGCAACACACAAGGCAGGATGTGACATTTTTTTTTTTTTT
>NW_019254541.1:0-1184 GCF_002742605.1 Olea europaea var. sylvestris
GGTGTAATTTCGTCATTTTTCGCGACTGTGTCTGAATTGGCTAAAATTTGACTGGTTGATCGAAAACAAAAACAGCGCCGGGGAAATTTCGTCATTTTTCGTGACTGTTTCGGAATTGGCTGAAATTTGGCAGTTTGATCGGAAATAAAAATCGCGTCGACGGCAATTTCGTCATTTTTCTCGACTGCGTCGGAATGGGCTCAAATTTGATAGGATTATCGGGAACAAAAATTACGCCGGGTGTAATTTCGTCTTTTTTCGCGAATGTGTCAGAATTGGCTAAAATTTGACTTGTTGATCGGAAACAAAAATCGAGCCGGGGGCAATGTCGTCATTTTTCTCGGCTCTGTCGGAATTGGCTGAAATTTGGCAGGTTGATCTGAAGAAAAAATCGCGCCAGGGACAATTTCGTCATTTTTCTCGACTCTGTCGGAATTGGCTATAATTTGGCAGTTTGATCTAAAACAAAAATCGCGTCGGGGGCAATTTCGTCATTTTTCTTGACTGTGTCGGAATTGGCTGAAATTTGGCAGTTTGATCGGAAATAAAAATCGCGTCGACGGCAATTTCGTCATTTTTCTCGACTGCGTCGGAATGGGCTCAAATTTGACAGGATTATCGGGAACAAAAATTACGCCGGGTGTAATTTCGTCTTTTTTCGCGAATGTGTAAGAATTGGCTAAAATTTGACTTGTTGATCGGAAACAAAAATCGAGCCGGGGGCAATGTCGTCATTTTTCTCGACTCTGTCGGAATTGGCTGAAATTTGGCAGGTTGATCTGAAGAAAAAATCGCGCCGGGGACAATTTCGTCATTTTTCTCGACTCTGTCGGAATTGGCTATAATTTGGCAGTTTGATCTGAAACAAAAATCGCGTCGGGGGCAATTTCGTCATTTTTCTCGACTGTGTCGGAATGGGCTCAAATTTGACAGTTTGATCGGAAACAAAAATCGTGCCGGTGGCAATTTCGTCATTTTTCTCGACTGTGTCGGAATTGGTTGAAATTTTGCGGTTTGATCTAAAATAAAAATCGCGCCGGGGGCAATTTCGTCATTTTTCTCTACTGTGTCGGAATGGGCACAAATTTGACAAGTTGATAGGGAACAAAAATCGCGCCGGGTGTAATTTCGTCATTTTTCGCGACTGTGTCGGAATTGGCTAAAAATTAACTGGTTGATTGGAA
>NW_019254542.1:0-1184 GCF_002742605.1 Olea europaea var. sylvestris
AATAGTGAAATAACGGTCAAAAAATAATTTTTTCGGGTGAAAAATCACTCCCAAACAAGTTCTCCATATGTTTGTTTTCTTTCATTCACTTCATAATGCATATTTACTTCAATTTTTTGCATTTATTTTGAGTCAAATTTCATATAAAGAACATAAATAGGTTCGTTGGTCTATGTAATTTTTGTGAGTCAGAGATGTTGAAAAATACGGGTTGTGGTTCGTCCATGTGGAGTGACCCGACCTAAAGTAATTAAAGTGGACCGGAGGGGATGGTTTGAATAGAATTCAAATCCATAACTTCCCTCAACTTCTATAATTTTACATCTCCCATGATATTGTCTAGCACTTAAGATGAGCAATAAAAGATGGCACGAAAATATGGTGAAAATTCATATGTGAAAATACACGAAAATTAAAATTGCCCTCAAATCACTATTTTAGCATGAAAACTCACAAAATAAGGCATTTAAATTGTGAATAATAATATCATTCCATTATGATCAAGATTGGGATCATTGAAGAAAAGTAAATTGCATGATTTGATGCTTGAAAAAGCATCGTGATTCGTGATTCAATCATTTTAAGTATTTTGGAATTCTCCAATTTTAATAAGGATTCTTGACCAAAATTTATGATTATGCATGCAGTGAATTATTACAAATAGATTAGACGAAGTCCTATTGAAAACTATTAAAAATGAGCGTTTTTATGTTTGGAGAAAATGAATTTTGAAATAGTCATTTTTTAAAGAATGTGCAATTAAAAAGTAGAATAATTTGCAATAAAGAATAAAATTATTTTATTATGAAAATGTATAATTTAAGATGAGTTTAAGAAAAAAATTATTTTAATGAAATTCGACCGAACCGAAAAACACCATACTATCCCGAAATCTTAGCACAATATTGCCCTTTCAACGCCCCTATAAAAGGAAAAATTTTAAGTCAAGATTGAAATGATTGATAAATCACCCTTGGCCAGAACCTTTATCAATGGAATTTTGCACTATCTCAAGTCCCCAGCCCCTCACTCCTATATCTATAAATCCACATGATTAATGGTGCAAATGCTGTTATAAATGTTTGGGGTGAGATGACATCTTAACATATTATACATATATTATGTGTTATATACAAGAAAGTTTTGGCATAGTTTAGGATTGTTTTGGGGAAAAAAACCTCACT
>NW_019254543.1:0-1788 GCF_002742605.1 Olea europaea var. sylvestris
TAGCTTAACTGTCTCAAACTCCTCCAACTTTCTCTTCTTTGACCTTACTTTCTTTAAGAACTTGACATAGTTAGGCATTTGGGGCAAGACATCCACAAAAGGAATATTGATGTGAATTTTCTTGAAGACCTCCAGGAACCTTGCAAACTGCTCATCAATTTTCTTCTTTATGAATCTCTGTGGGAATGGTAACTGGGGCTTCAAGATAAGTGGTTTGTCTAGAAATGAGATTATGTAAGGCTTATAAATCTCTTTTGTCACCTTTGCTTTGATCTTCTGCTCTTCAATTTGATTTTCTTCCTCATGAATCTCTGTGTCGCAGTTGCTATCTGACTAAGTTGCATCTCCAAATTCTTCACTATGGCCACCAAGTTGGTCGTATGTGTCTTAATGTTGTCAAGTCTTGACTTATCATTGTTGAACTTTGACCCGGTCTCTGAAATGAAGATTCCCAATATATTCTCTAATGATGGCTTCCCTTCAGATGGCTGAGTATTGTATGCAGGTGAGAGATGCAACACATTCACATTGTTACCATAAGAGAGGTTCTCATGGTTTCGCAGTCTTGGATGGTACTGGTTTGCTTAATAGTTTCCTCTCTGATTGAAGTTTCTGCCATTCATATATTGGACTTCCTCCTTCTCTAACTTAGATGCATAGTATAAAGTGGAGGAGGCCATGATGGAATTTATTTTCTTCTTCCCTGTGGTGTCAATACAGCTATTTGACTAGTGAGAGATGACGTTTGAGCTGTAAGGGAGGTAACGAGATCCTCTACATAAAGGCCAGTAACTTTTTTTGCACTTGAATGCGTACTTGGCCATTAATAGCTGTTAGTAGTTATCTCATCTAGTAATGAACAGGCAACATCTACACTCTTGGACATCACTGCACCACCTGCTGCAACGTCTACTACTATTCATGTTTGACCATTCAACCCATTGTAAAAGAGTTCGATTTGCATCCAATCTTGATAACCATGTTGGGGCATCTTTTAAGTAGATCTTTGAATCTCTCCCATGCTTCATAGAATGGTTTGAAGTAAGCTTGTCTGAACTGACCAATTTTACTCCGTAATTGAGCTGCATTGGATAGAGGAAAGAATTTAGTGAGAAATTTCTGAGTCAATTCCTCCCAAGTTGTGATAGATCCATATGGTAAAGACTCGAACCATGCTTTGGCCTTATCTCTTAAAGAGAAGGAGAATAAGTGGAGTCTAATGGCATATTCAATAACACCATTCATCTTGACTGTATCACAAATTTCTAGAAAAGCCACCAGATGAGCATTTGGGTCTTCTATTATAGCTCCCCTAAACTGATTTTATTGTATCATATGGACTAGCTTTGGCTTCAGTTCGAAATTATTTGCAGCTATTGTCGAGTGTACAATATCGGAGTAGTTCTCATTGACAACTGGTATGATGTAGTCCCTTATCGCCCTTTGTTGAACATTATGATTAATTGATTTGCTATTGGTAGATCTTGTTTTGCTGTTGCTTCACGATTGTGCCCTTGAATATCCTTTAGAAATTTGAAAGTTCGTTCAGATTCAGGATCAATAGGTAGTAATCCAACACTCCTCAATCTTCGCATAAACCAGATACAAGCGCCGTAAAACAATTAAAATAAAAGAAATCTAAATTAAAATAGAAATTATCTGGTAATGATATCATTAAAAATCAAATTAAACAATCCCTAGCATTGGTACCAGAAACTTGTTACGCATTTTCTACAACGTGATTTACACCGCAAAGCAAAGAAGTTAGGATGTCAAACCCATAGGGAT
>NW_019254543.1:7007-15919 GCF_002742605.1 Olea europaea var. sylvestris
ACCGACGGATCCAAAGAAAATTGACGCTCCAATTGCCACATTTTCCAATGAACCACCGGCCGACATACCCCCGACTTGGATCAGCGACCACTATCTACCACTGGGCGAAACCATTTCGGTTAGTTTTTTTTGCACAAAATTGTAATTTTTGTTGTTATATAATCAATTGAATTTTTTTAGATTTATTCAGTTTAATAGTGCATGAGTAGTTCGATTGTGTGGTTCTTGGGTGGAAAATGTGAATTTTTTATAATTTGTTGGACCTCTCATCGTCGAAAATGGCGATTTCCGATGAAGAGAGGCCATGTGAACGAAGTTGACTATTAATAGTCGGCCCAAGACTATGACTGTTAACAATCTTGGGCCGACTGTTAATAGTCAGACTGTTATCAGTCAGCCCAAAGACTGTTAACTTTTAATTTTTTTTAAAAAATATATATATTTAATTTTTTAAATATATTTTATAATTAATTTATTAACAATTATGTTATTTATTTATTTATTTATTTTATTAATTATCTTTTATTTATATAATTTAATAATTGAATATTATTTGAAAGTAACAATTTATTTTCCATGTTATTTATTTAATTTAAATTTTTTTTTGTAAATATATTTTCCAACTGTAATATACAAGATTAATTTTCTTTATAATTTTCATTTGATTAAATAATAATTATGTTATTTATTTATTTAATTTTTATATTCTTGAATTTTTTAAACTTCATTTAAATAATATTTATATTCTTTAATTTTTTTGAAAATATATTTAATCTTTAATTTTTAACTTTTTTTGTATTCTTTAAATATTAATAATTTCCTTTTGCTAAAAATCCCATTAATTTGTATTTTAATTTAATTAATTATTTTTTTACATTTGTATTGAATTTATTTTGTTATTAGCGTCAAGAATTCGGTTCCCATTGATTTTTTGAGATTATGCGTTATTTTATTATCTCTTGTTCAATGTTCTAACATTTGAATTTTTGCAGGATGGAGTATCATTTAGATGGGGAATTGAGACGAATGGCGGGGAAAGCTACTTGAAATAGTAGCTTTGAGAGTTTTACTGCTGTGTTGGAGCTGCTCGATGATCATCACGGAGATATGCTGTGACAGTCCTTCTTGTAGCCACTGTATCAGACGCGAGAGGTGTAGTACTCAAGACAGATCATCGATGCACTGCTATGTTGGCTTCTGAGGCCAGTAGATGGCGGTTCCCTCCACTTTGACCTTGGGGGCAAGGTCGTCAGTTTCTCGATGTATGAGTTTAGCTTGATCACTAGACTGAGGATTACGGGCGACGATGCAGCCATTGAGAGAAGCAATAGGCTGTACGAGACGTACTTCTAGGGACATAGGTCGGTGCTTCTACCCGAATTGATGGTCGTGATCAGGAGGTGTGACCAGATGCTAGATAGATTGAAACTTGGGCTGGTCTTCATCCTCGAGAGTGTGATGAGGTGTCATCATAAGGAGACTGCCATTGTTGACGACATCAATGCGTTCAACAACTATCCATGGGGTCGGAGATGCTACGAAGCCACCGTACATGTCTTCACCAGATCACGCTCGAGGCCTAGGGGGTCAATAAGTAAATACGATATATATGAATTGTCCTTAGCGGTGCATATAAATGTTTGATATAATTAAAGTTAAAGATTTAATATATTACATTTATGCATAATAAGTGTATGTGTTGCAGATTTGAGTGTATGAGACAGTCCCTGTACTGGGGGCCCGCTTTGCGAAGCTAGGGGAGAAACGATGCCCTCGGATGCATCATTGGAGATCATCGCGAGCGGACGGATGTCCCACTGGGAAACAGTTATCGACCATCCTCGACGATCCTCAGGTAAGTATTATGTATTTGTGATTTATATTATACGTAGTTTAAAATCTGTTTATATGATCGTTAACTAGTTGAAATGTCAATATGTCAGTTTGAAGTCATACCTGAGTTGATGCCGTCGATGGAAGAGGAGGCTCGGGGTCCTGTGCGGGATTTAGGCGTTCTGCACACCCAAGATAAGGAGATGTCTGATCCGAGCCTGGACCGAGATTGGGTATGTGAATTAAATATAATTTATTGAATACCGTCGACGTATAAATTTATTGAATAATTTTTAATGTTATTTATGTAGGATGGCGATCCGGCTGATCGACGATCACCTCCGTCGAGGGTATCACTGCCACCATTGGCATCACTTCCGCCGAGAGTATTATCATCGGCATTGGCATCACCTTCGTCGAGGGCATCGCCTCCGCCATTAGCATCGCCACTACCGGGGGTATCTCCTTCTCCCTCGTCCAGACACCTCCCCTATGTATCTCTAGCACACAGTGATGATTTGTATGCTTGTCTGACTGGATTTATAGTGGAGGAGGTCGGCGCGCTACAACGAGAGTTGACGGAGAGGGTCGATGATCTGGGACGAGAGTTGATAGGGAGGCTCGACAATCTGATAGGAAAGGTCGACTATCTGACAGGGAGGGTCAATGAAATGGGACGAGAGTTGACAGGGAGGGTTGACAAACTATCCAATGATGTTAGAATGCTACGATCTTACGTTTTCGACCTTCAGGATATAGTAGAGGCACTTAGAGGAGATTTAGCCAGTAGGCAATGGGGGGACAAAGGGGATGGCGGAGATGATGATCGAAAGGGTGGCAGAGATAGTGATGGAGAGGGGAAGTCACCAAAATTTTTGACGTGATGAGACATTAGAATCATTGTGGTTATCTATGGAGAGGGAGGGGATGGCCCCGATGGGAGGGGCGAAGGAGGTGGCGATGGAGGGGATGGCCCCAATGGGAGGGGTGGAGGAGTTGGCCCCGATGAGAGGGGCGGAGGAGGTGGCCTCGAAGGTCGAGAGGACGCTCGTCGTGATTGAGGGTAAGAGACATGCTGTTGATGAGACGGAGCAGGTGGTCAGCAAGTTGTTGAGAGTGTCATCACAATATGTTGTTTCTCCCTTCACAGCTGAGGCTAGGAGGAGGACGTTCATTGATAGGACTCACCCAAACTTATTCAAGAAGGTGGACAACGCCAAGTGGAAAGCGTTCGAGACGGAGTGGAGGAGAATTATCCCCGGGTAAGAATTGTATGATTTTAATAAAGCACAGTACGCTAACTCGTCTATGCTTATTTTAACATTTTCCTATTTTTTCAGAGTTAGCCGCACGATAGGCCAAAGGACGGTCTCAAATGCTTACAAGTGGTTCCATGATATCACCATTTCGGGAGCTTAGCTCGCCGACGATGTAAGTGAACTATTCATTTTGTGTTTTTTATGTATACGTCACTTTGTGTCTATTAAATGAATAACTCATAATTTTTTTTATGTTTCTTGATGCAGTAAATCGGCCTGGCCATGGACTTGCTGCGAGATCGAGCTCAAAGACATCCAAAATCATTTGACGTCCATGGTTGAGTCATATCAAACACCGAGTTCCTGCGTGACGTTACCATAGAGTATCAGTCTCTTTGACTTATGGGTAACGAGTACACGGTGCCAGAATATATGCTTGAGTTGGTCATAGGAATGTCGCCGAGTGTCGGGAGAAAATCATGGGAGGGTTGTACACATATGTACATTCCAATGTGCATCAATAATCACTATGTTACGCTGGAGATCATTTTTGCTGACACGACTATATATGTGTACGACCCAGATCATTCATGTTTAACACAAGGCCAGCTGGAGTAAAACTTGGAGTCCGTAGCTGTAATTGTTCCTATGATGGCTAGACGAGCGGGGATGACTGTACAGGACAGATTGCGGATTGTTCAGAACACGACGACAGCGCAACAGTCCATAAGGTAAGTGTTTGAACTTTATTGTTTTCATCTTTTAGATTTAGTTTTTAGCTACACAGTATTGAATTGATCCATTCTTGTTCAATTGTAGCGACGACTGTGGCATATTTGCCATTAAGTACATTGAATTTTTAAGTATAGGACATAAGGTTGATGGAATCAACCAATCGTGGATACAGAACTGGAGAAAGAAGCTAGCTTGTGATTTGCTCGAATTTAATGGTGAACCATAAATTTTTATTAAATATATGTAACATTCGAATTGTAAATTTAATTATTTTTTGTGATTATGAAATAATTGTAAATTTGTGTCAATATATGTAACATTCACATTGGAAATTTAATTATTTTTTTGTAAGTTGATTTTTTGTTATTTTACACATATGCCGAGTATGGAACTATTTTTTTCATATAAATCATTATAAATACCATTTATCAAGAATAAATATTGAATATTGAATATTTATGAAGAACAAATATTAAACAGTATAAAGTAAACGGATATATTATTCATTTAACGTACCTGTCTAATTGTCATTTAGGAAAATTTGACTGCTACAAAATTGCCGACTATACCCTATAGCTCTACACTTGCCACATCTACGCGGTCGAGAAAACTCTCCGATATATAGTATTCTAGATGTACTTGGACGTCCAGGACCACGAGGTTCAACTACTGGTGGCAACAAATTATGAAATGGGAGAATGTGCTTGGGAACTTCCCACTCGGCTTCATTCGGCAGAGGAAATATATTCTCAGCATATGTTGTTCTCTTAGACTCAGTCATAGAACACAAAGAGCATAACGTTCTCGTTGCAAAGCCTCGATACATGGCTACCACAACTACATGCTCACATGTAAAACTCTCCAACTAAAATCTCGTATAAGTGCATGCGTTATCAGTAAAGTCCACCATATATGTCGTATTACGTGCACATTGCACAGAGAAGCGAAACTCATCTAGTGCTTCCGCATTCAACTTCCTCGCAACCTCTACCGCCTTAAAGAGTCTCTCCTCTTGAACTGGGGCTAACACACTAGTGTATCTCTGTGATGCCACACGTCGGTCATGAAACCACTGTTGCAGCTTGTTATGAATGGTCTCAATCGTTGCGAGAATTGGTAACTTTCGATCCTTCTTAAACAATGCATTGAGAGACTCTGCGTTATTCGACGTCATCATGTTGTATCGATGTCCTGGAAAGTATGACCGTGCCCAATGTTCGATCTCCATGTTTGTCAGATACTCCAACGTCGATAATGATTTACTTCCTATCTCGAATATGAACTTATTACACTCTTGGTAAGCTTCGGCTGCTCTCCTGAACAATGAAATGATGCCTTTGCCCCGATACCTAGTCTTCAAATTACCTTGTATATGGAACATGCGATACCCATGATGTGCCTCAGGAAAAACTTCTACGATACCGTTTATTATAGACTGTCCCCGATCGGTTACAAAGGCAAGGTCTTCGACTTCCCCTATCACTTTCCTCAGTTTAGAAAAGAACTAACGCATGGACAGATCATTCTTGTTGTCGACTATGCCAAATGCAATAGGGTAAATTTGGATGTTGGGGTCTTGACATGTAGCGATAATTAATTTGCCTTGATATTTAGCTTTCAGAGTTGTAACATCAACTAGAATTACGGGTCGCATTGCATTTCGAAAACCCCCAATACATTGTTCGAGAGCCATGAAGAAATACTTAAAACAATTATCGCCCACCGTCTCAATAAAAAATGTCGTGCCAAGATTAGTTGTCCCCATGTTATGGCAATATTTGGCCAATTTAGCATAGCTCTCATCAGCCGATCCCATTAAATCCTCCAACGTACATTCTTTGGCCTTTCAGGCTTTCTGGTAGCTCATGACCACTCCATGCTCCTGACGGACATCGTTAATGATGTCTGAAGGTCTGTAGATCATCCGTGGGTGCTGATACTTGTACATTAGCCATCAACCAATAAACCATGCTCGAGCTTACATGTGATCGTTTCGAAGAATTCCCACTTCGCAAGTATGTTCCCGTGAATACTTGCGAATTACGAAGCACTTATTCGTGTCCATCTTAGTTACTCTCAAGCGCTAATTGTAACTGTCTTCGACGTAGGCAATTGTCAACAATGACTTGTTTAATTTCTTTACCTTGAACTCAAAGTTATATTTTAATGCCAGCTGGTGCACAGCTTCCTGCAAATCTTTCTTGGTTTCAAACAGTTGCTCGACATACAAGTCCTCATCATCGAGATCCACACATGAAGAATTAGAGGATGGTCCACTTGTTCCAACCTGTGAGTTCCCACCCGGCTCACATATCTGTCGGGATAAAGCAATCAAATTCTCATTTGTAAACTCGTTTATATTCTCATTGTCTTCAACTGTCGACGGAATTCTGTGCGTAACAGCAACATCACGATGAGGAGCAATTGTCTCAGGAATAACCACATCATCCTCGGTCATTATTATCCGCCCTATCTGAATCTTCACCTTCACCTTCGATAACATCCTTCTTAACTAAAGTCACACCAAGAATAGTCGGAGTCCGATGCATTTTATTCAATTCTAATTGATAATTCAATTCAGCATCATTAATAACGAATGTCGGTGGAATCGGAAAGGATGAATCCTCATAACCGTTGAATAGATACCTTAATTGCATATCATATTGAGATTGATCATTCAGCTTATTTTGCAAATCGTGGTACACTTCTGAGTATGATGTATTCTTTGTTATGGGAATTGCAATACAACCACATATGTCACTCATCCATCTCCATTCTCACTGATTATTTTCATTCAATTTGAAATCACCGAAATAACGGACGGGGATTATCATAACTGCATGAGGAAATAATTTTTTTTAATAACTTATAACAAAAAAATTCATATGTTTATTTATTTAATCAGTTTCATTTATTAATTATAAGAAAAAATTAGTGCCAACAAAAATTAATTAATTAATTAACAGTAGTCGCCTGTTACAGCCAATAGCCGACTGTTAACAGCTAGCTGTCGGCTGTTAATAGTCGGCTGTCGGTTGTTGCAGTCGACTGCCAATAGCGTCTGTTTGGCTGTCAGCCAGCTGTCGGTTGTTGCAGTCGACTGCCAATAGCGTCTGTTTGGCTGTTTTGCGTATGAATTTTTTTCTTTTACGATTCTAAAGAAAAAAATTATAAAAAAAATTATAGATCCCTTCAATTTTTTTTTACAAGTAAGAATTGTTAAAAAAATTATACTAACTATTAGTATATCAATACGAATTTTCCAGCAGGGGCTCTCTGTCCGCCTCTAAATGCCTATATGCTAAATTTGTGATTCAAAAAAAATAAAAAAATAAAAATTTGTGTGTGACATGTGATGTGAGCCTCCAAACGTGGATTATATTTGTGTATTACACAAACTTTATTTGATAAGAAATAATTGGAACAAAATCACAACACAGCAATACATTAAATATTTATAGTGCTAACATTTAACGCGTTTTTCTATTCATAGCATTGAACATGATAAGACACTAGAATATACAAAAGTACCAATTCATATTCTAGTCCAACTTACTAGACATAACATAACACCTTAAACAATGCTATGACTTGTAATTCCTGAACCTTGAATCCCTTTTTTCAGGCTCCAACATTTTATTAACTTTTGTACCATCTTGATTATCAACCAAATCGTGTGTCCAATAAGTAGGAGAGCCATGTGGCCAAGCCATAAAAAAACCGATAACACAATCAAACTCATATTTGATTGTTCTCCTCTCTCTCTCAGCGGTGTTAATACATGTATTGAGATGAGATAACTCAATGCAATTGTTGTAATTGCAATCCAAGTTATCACCATCAAAATCCACCTAAATGTTCTCCTCCTTATAGGTAAACCACTCATTACCAGTAATATGATACTGAGTGATGTAATGAGTGCTGTTGTATTAGCAACCAAGAAGTGTCCATATCCTAGAGGATGATTATCAGCGAAAATGGATTCTCCAGCCTTTTGAATATCAAATTGTGAAACGGGATCACCTTGTGAGTCAAGCAAATAATCATCCTGCCACACTCCACCTGGAGGGTTGACTCCTACTTGAAATGCCATAGTGGCAATCAAACAAGACACTACCATTATTGGAGGAAATACACAAAAATGAGTCAAGGATTGTATCAAATTTTACCATTGGCCTTTGACCCATTAAGTCAATTGAAAAAAATAAAAAAATTTAAAAAATAACTTTAGACACAAAAGGACGATTTTTCCCTTGACAAATTGTTTTGGAACCCTAACCGACGGATCCAAAGAAAATTGACGCTCCAATTGCCACATTTTCCAATGAACCACCGGCCGACATACCCCCGACTTGGATCAACGACCACTATCTACCACTGGGCGAAACCATTTCGGTTAGGTTTTTTGCACAAAATTGTAATTTTTGTTGTTATATAATCAATTGAATTTTTTTTACATTTATTCAGTTTAATAGTGCATGAGTAGTTCGATTGTGTGGTTCTTGGGTGGAAAATGTCAATTTTTTATAATTTGTTGGACCTCTCATCGTCGAAGATGGCAATTTCCGGGGAAGAGAGGCCATGTGAACGAAGTTGACTGTTAACAGTTGGGTTTAATAGTCTTGGGCCGACTGTTAATAGTCAGACTGTTAACAGTCAGTCCAAAGACTGTTAACTTTTAATTTTTTTAAAAAAAATATATATTTAAATTTTTAATTTTTTAAATATATTTTATAATTAATTTATTAATAATTATGTTATTTATTTATTTTATTAATTGTCTTTTATTTATATAATTTAATAATTGAATATTATCTGAAAGTAACAATTTATTTTCCATGTTATTTATTTAATTTAAATTTTTTTTTGTAAATATATTTTCCAACTGTAATATACAAGATTAATTTTCTTTATAATTTTCATTTGATTAAATAATAATTATGTTATTTATTTATTTAATTTTTATATTCTTTAATTTTTTAAAATTTATTTAAATAATATTTATATTCTTTAATTTTTTTGACAATACATTTAATTTGATTTGTTGTTTTTTGTAAATATATTTTTCAAATGTAATATTTGTGA
>NW_019254543.1:16131-25363 GCF_002742605.1 Olea europaea var. sylvestris
TCTATTTTTTATTGGTGAGTAGATGAAAGAAAAATGGGATAGATGAGAGAGAAAGAGAGAATGAATTACCTGAAAAATAAAAGCCACATCTTTCTAGAGAAAATATTTTCCTTGTTTTTTAGGAAAATATAGTTACATGACCAAAAGTTGGAAAACATTTTTCATGAAAAAAATTGTCAATCAAGCACCCAAAAAGTAAGAATTTGGGTGGAAAAATGATATTTTTCATGAAAAATAATGCCAATCAAACATGCACTAAGTGTAAATAAGCCAAGATAAAGTACAAGTTTGTTGGTTTCAAATAATCAAATGTTTCTTTAGGATCCAAATAGATGCATTAGATCTATAATACCAACTTGCCAAGTTGATGAATTACAGAAGGTGAAGATATTTGAGAAACAAGTTCATCAATACATGAGAGCTCAAAACACTATACACTTCCCAGTTTTAGAACTTTGTTCGTGACAAAAAATACATCATAATATTAACTTTATCATCCCAAAAGAGACCACGTAGTAGGACTTTGAACAAGGATTAATAAAACCAAATGAATACAATTCTGTATTACTCACTGAAATAGTTTTTTAGGGCTATACATCTATATCAACGCCTTCAATGGAATCTTTAGCAC
The DNA here is from genome assembly GCF_002742605.1 of Olea europaea var. sylvestris. NCBI lineage: Eukaryota > Viridiplantae > Streptophyta > Magnoliopsida > Lamiales > Oleaceae > Olea > Olea europaea. The sequence continues at coordinate 16,763 of NW_019254543.1, forward strand.
TGAGTCCAGTGTTCATTTGGCCCAGAGAGGGTGAGTTCCTATCAATCGGAGACTAGTCGGCTGCACTACACCAGGCCGACAGGTTATTGACTTAGTTGTGAGTTAAAGATTGTGCTGGTGGAGTCATCGAGCCTTGAGCACAAACAAAAGCACCTACAAAAACTTTTCAGGCATAACAAACCATTCCAGCTGAAGCCCACCTACTAAAACTTAAAAAATTAAAATATTCACATCTAAGAAAATTCAAAATCAAAAGAGAATGAAAAAAGAGAAAAGTACTTAAATTTTATTCTCTCCAAATATAAAATAATCAATGATTTTACAAACAAAAAAGGAAAAATAAAAACATGAGCTTGCATGCGGCTGAAAGTCAGTTTAATAAGTGGGAAAACTTGGAGGAGAGAAAGGTTTCTATCTTGATCAACACAAAATAACGGTAATCCAGAAGAAAAAAAATGCTGTCACCTTGTGCTAGCAAGAAAATAGAATTAACTTTTGCCACCATAAGCCATATTCGTGCCAACTGCTTTAAATTGTCAATTATCTGAAAGTAGAGACATAATGGGGTAAGAATAATTCTCAATAAGGATGTGTGGATAATCAATTCATATATGTATTTCTACGAAAAATTCATAACTCGCATAGGGATATACGAAAATTAGACCGAACTTATACATTGCTAAATTCTTATGCGTAGCGCTACAAAACTCCGGTCCATTCTTAATGAAATATAATTAACATGGACTTAACATAACATTTCCTTGGAAATATTGCATGTAGAAATGTTGGGTTGTCTCTCAACAATCGCTAGTTTATAGTCTATAGCTCGACTCTACTTTGCTTGATTTACTCTAGTGTATTGAGGTGAACGGTGGATTTTTCCTTTGAGAATTCCCCGCTTCAATAATGTTTTAACCGCTGTCCATTAACTTTAAACTTTCATTTGCGCTCATGAGTGATCTCCACAGCTCCATTTGGGAATACCTTAGTTATTGTGTATGAACCGGACCTCTTAACCTTAATTTTCCCAGAAAAAAGCTTGAGTCTAGAGTTGTACAACTGAACTTTTTATCCTTCCTTCAACTTTCTTCTCTGAATATGCATGCTATGCCACTTTTTGGTGTGTTCCTTGTAAAACTTTGTATTCTCATATGCTTCTAGTCTTTTCGTTCAGTTGAAGCAATCACTTTTCACTAGCTGCCTTCAAATCCAAATTCAAGTTTCGAATTGCTCAATAAGCTCGGTAATCTAATTCAATTGGCCAATGGCACGCTTTCCCAAAGACTAGGTGGTAAAGAGACATATCTATAGGTGTTTTGAATGTTGTTCTATAGGCCCACAAGGCATCGTCTAGCTTTTTAGACTAGTATTTCCTTGAAAAATTCATCGTAAGTATCCTCTTCAATTCTCAATTAGAGACTTCAACTTGCCACTGGTTTGAGGGTGATATGGGGTGGCCACACGGTGTCGGATGCCATATTTATTCAACAATGATTCAAATTAGTGATTGTAAAAGTGTTTTCCCCTGTCACTTATAATAGTTCGCAATGTGCCATAGCGAGTGAAGATATATACTTTCTTTAGAGATTCGATTACCAACTTAGCATCGTGGGTTGTTAATGCCACTACTCCCACCCACCTAGATACATAGTCAACTGCCACCAGTATGTATTGATTTGAAAACGATGGAAGAAATGGTCCCATAAAGTCAATCCCCCATACATCAAACAACTCCACCTCCAAAATACTATTTAAAGGCATATCATTCCTTCTCAAGATATTTCCAATGCATTGACATCTGTCACAGCTCTTCACAAACGCAAAGGCATCCCGAAATAACGTCAACCAGTAGAACCCAGACTATAGAATCTTTGTAGTTGTCTTTGAAGCCCCAAAATGCCCCATATATGTAGATGAAGGCAATGTTCAAGTATTCGAGGCACTTCTTCCTCAGGAACATACCATTGAATGATCTGATCTACCCTCATTTGTAAAGAATGGGATCCTCCCAAAAATAGTATTTCAAATCAGCGAATAATTTTTTCCTCTGATGACTTGAATAATCTACTAGAATGATGGACTTGGCCAAGTAATTCACATTGTCAGCATACCAAGATGATCCTTCCATACTAAGCATTTGTTTGTCTGGGAAAATCTCATCTGTATTTGATGACTCTTCCAGCTCTCCAGGTTTCAGGCAAGATAAGTGATCAGCCACTACGTTTTTACTCCCCTTAGTCTCCCTGATTTCAAGATATCAATCTTGGCTTGGCATCTTTCTTTGTCATCAAATATTTCAAGGCAGCATGATCAGTGTATACTATGACTTTTAACCCAATGAGATATGACCGAAATTTATCAAAGGCATACACTACAGCCAAGAGCTCCTTTTTAGTAGTAGCATAATTGAGTTGTGAATCACTCGGGGTTTTGCTTGCATGGTATATCACATGGAATATCTTGTTCCTATGCTGTCCCAATATAGCCCCAACAGTGTAATCACTTGTGTCGAACATCAATTCAAATAGCAATTCCCAATCTGGTACAACAATCATCGGTGCTAAGGTAAGCTTTTCCTTCAAAGTATTGAAAGTAGACAAACACTCATCTGTAAAGTCAAATGGGACATCCTTCATTAACTAATCGCCCAGAGGCTTGGTTACCTTTGAAAAGTCTTTGATGAACAGTCTATAGAACCTGACATGTCCTAGGAAACTATGAACACTTTTGATTGATGTTGGTGGCGGTAGTTTTTCGATGACCTAAATTTTTGCCCTGTCTACCTCAATCCCTTTTGCAGAAACTCAGTGTCCAAGTACAATGCCTTCCTGTACCATGATGACATTTCTCCCAATTCAATACCAAATTATTTTCCTTGCATCTTTGTAAGTCCAAACTCAAGTGTTCCAAGCAATCATCAAACGAAGACCCAAAAATTGAGAAGTCATCCATGACCACTTCTAAAATTTTTTCAACCATGTCAGAGAAATTTGCCATCATGCACAGCTGAAAGATAGCAAGAGCGTTGCAAAGACTGAAAGGCATCCTACGGTAGGCAAATGTACCATAAGGATATGTAAATGTAGTCTTTTCCTAGTCATCTAGCGCTACTAGAATTTGATTATATCCTGAGTACCCATTGAGAAAACAGTAGTGTGAGTGTCTTGCCAAATGTTAGATCAATGAGTGAAAGGAAAAAATGGTCCTTTCGAGTACCTGCATTGAGTTTGTGATAGTTGATACAAACTCTCCATCCTGTAACTGTTTTGGTAGGAATTAATGCATTCTGTTCATTCTGTACTGCCACATGTTGGGAATTTACTTATTATGTGTATAGCGGCAAATAAAACAGATTTCAATTCCCACCAAGGATCTGCTTCATGTTTAAATAGAAATCGTAATTATACCTTTTGCGAGATTTACAAACTCTTTTGCTATTCTTTTGTTCCTATAACCTTGATCTGCCACTCATAGCTGTCCAATTGTCCAACTTCCAATGAAATTTCACACAGAAAACAAGATTGTAGGGGACCAGGGTTTTATCCTCTTGTGCTAGCAAGAAAATAGAATTCTCTCCAAAACTATAAGCCCTAGCTACTTATTTATATAAGCCCAAACAGGCTTGGTATGTCTCATGACCCGATTAAATATTTAATTAACTCATTTAATTATCAGTCCATAAATTAATTAATCTAATTAATTAATTTGGACTTATAAATAAGCAACCAAATTAATTAATTTATCTAACGCTTTTAAATTAATTAATTGAGAAATCACAATTTTCTAATTCTCCTTTCATGTGCGACCCATCAAGTTCTTAATCACGATGCCTAACGACGTGAATTATTTTTTTGATTTAATCAAAATTGATAAATTAAAACGCTATTTTAATTTATCACCAACTCATGTTTGCCATCCCAGATTGACATCTAGTAATGCGTCAGGACAATACATTTGACGGGAAATGTCTCAAGGTATGATAAAACCAAATTCGTTCATTTACCATGAAACTATAATCCCTTCGTTAATATGATCCAATCAATTACAAGATATGGAAGTGTGTCGATTTTGATTATCGATTATATCTTTCATTCCACTATTGAGTCAATATAAGTCAAAAAGTCCTTTTCGACTTCTAAGTATACCTTGGCCAAGAATTTCTTTATCGACTTAATTGAATAAATTGTGGATCATAATCTTTTAGTATCTAAGAGTGACAAACCTCTATTGGTCACTCACTACCTTCATACAATTCTTGAAATATCCGAGAGATGTCGTATTAGCAGCCATGAGCAGAGCAACATCCAACACTGCCAAAGTATGACTGTTCTTATATAAGGCATTATGATGACCTCAAGTCAAAAGACCAATTCAACTACCGAACGTTAGAGATTAATCGCTAACACTTAGATCGTTATCCATGTGGAATCTTCTAGCATGTCTCCAATGTTTTGTTATACACGCGTTCATTTAAGTATCACCAAACTTTAGCTTGTAGATCAGCTACTATCCACGTGCTCATTTAAATGTCACCATATTTTAGCTTGAGAGATCAGCTACTTACTTCACAAGTAAGAAATGCCACACATGGTGTTCTATCCGCAATAATGATATCCATATCTCGTTATTACTTACGACCACGAATGATTTAAAATTCAATCATATGTAATTAGCATCTTACAATTACAACTCCTTGTGATTAACAAATTATCAAGATTTGAATCTACAGACTCTATTATTTAATTTAATTGAATATTAATTAAATAATAAATCTGCCATAAAATTGCATCTACTATATATTAAAATTGTTCAAAGTTTATTGGACCTAGGGTATAACACTTACATTGTAATCCCACCCTTCTTTGGCACCACTTGAATCAAACTGATTCATGCACTGTCTGATATTAAGTAAATTATGCCTGCATCCAGAAGCTTCAACACCTCTGCCCTGACCATTCCATTTATGTTGGGATTTTACCTCCGCTGACTTTTTATACTAGATCGAAAATTCTACTCCATGAGAATTTTATGCATACATGGTGAAGGACTGATCCTTTTAATGTCTGCAATTGTTCATCGAATAACTGTTTTGTTCTCCCTGGGTACTTGAAGTATTCTTTCTTCCTCCATCTTGTCGTTAGTTTTTGAAATAATTAAGAGTGTACAAGACTCCCCCAAATAAGCATATTTGAGATGAAGTGGTAGTTGCTTGAGTTTCAACTTATGGGCTGCTGAATGAATGGTAGTGATTTGGTGGGTCCTGTTCCCAATTCCTCAAAGTGGCATTTACGAGTGTAAGGTGGGTTAGTATCTAAAAACCTTGAGCATGTCTCAATCTCAAGGGAATCAGAATGAGTTGATTGATAGTGTGCAATATATGCCTCATACGCATATGATGGATTGTGTAGCAAAAATGTATCCTACACCACCCTTTCGATCATATCAATTTGGAAGCATCTGACTAACTCAGTAGGGAATTTCGTAGCCTCGAAAACATTGAAGGAGATCTGTTCTTCGCCAAGCTTAGAATTAACTGATCCTTCTGAACATCTATCAAAGATTTGTCGGTAGCTAAAAATGGTCTACCCAGGATAAGTGGAATATATTTGTCTTTCTCCATATCTAGGATGATGAAATCGGCAGGAAATGAATTTTCCCACCTTGATTAGCACGTCTTCTATGATTCCTCTTGTGTGTGTTAGGGATCGATCAGCTAGCTGCAGTGTTACAGTGGTTCCCCCAATCCGAATTCCCTGAAAATAGAAAGAGGCATCAAATTAATGATTGCACCTAAATCATATAAAGACTTATCAAAACACCAATAACTAATAGTGTAAGGTACCATAAAACTTCATGGGTCTTTCAATTTTGGCGGAAGCTTTTTTTGAATCCTGGCGCTGCACTTCTCAGTTAACATCACCGTTGCGTTTTCTTCTATCTTGCGCTTATTTGATAGAATGTCCTTTAGAAACTTAGCGTAGCTAGGCATTTGAAATAGTACATTAGCAAACGGGATGTTTATATAGAGTTTCTTGAAGACCTTGAGAAATTTCTTGTACTGTTGATCCATCTTGTATTTTTTCAACCTCTGGAAAAATGGAATATGATGCTCATAAGGCTTAATAGGACTGGTTGCCTTATCCTATGGTGTATCTGAACTCTCCTTGAGGATGGACTCCGTTGTTTGTTCATCCTATTCTCCATGCTCTTCATCTAAAGAAGGTGTTGTGTCTTTGTTTATACCTGACATCTTGAAATGTATTTCTGGTAGTTGTACCCCACTTCTAGTTGTAATCACCTTAGCTTGCTCATTTGGGTTGATTTCAATGTTACTAGGCAAACTACATCATCCTCTGCAGTCAGAGAAAATGCCATCTGCCCATTTGAGTTTCCAAGTTTTTGATAGCAACATTTTGATCTTGAAGAGTGGCTTCAGTTTTCCTCATGAACTGATTATTAGCATCCATGTATTGATTAGTTTTCTTCATTAATTTTTTAAACATCTCTTCCAACTGAGGCTTCTTCTCTTGCTGCTAAAACTGACCTTTCTATCTATTCTAATTCTGATTACTCCAAGAGAAATTTGGGTACTTTTTCCAGCTCGAGTTATATGTATCGCCAAATGGATTGTTCTGTTGACATTGTCCCCATCTTGAAAATTCTATTTGTTCCATTCTTTGTGCCAAAATCGAACAATCTATAGTAGTATGATCAGCTCCACATTCTTCATGACTTAGCTTCTTGGTTTATGCTGCATTCATTGTCTGCGACTTGCTTTCTACCTTGTGAAATAAAGAATCAATTGTTTTTGCAGATAGGGCTGAATAAGCATCCACTTCATACACACCTGGTGCCTTCTTTTGAACAACTAATTCTGATACCCACATATCTGAGGTAATAGTTGCTGTCTCAAATAGTTTTAACACTTCATCAATAGTTTTTATTAACAATGATCCATTAGACGAAGAGTCCACCATACTTTGAAGGATGGAAGTAATCCCGCGTAGAAATATTGGACTTGGAGTCCTTTGTTGATCCCGTGATGAGGACACTTCCAAAGCATGTTCTTGAACCTATGCTAGGCATCATCAAAAGATTCATAGTCACTTTGATGGAAGATGGAGATGTCATGCTTCAATTTTTCTATTTTGGAGAGTGGGAAAAACTTTGTGCAGAATTTTTGTGTTAGATAATTCTAGGTGGTAATACTGGCGATTGGTTGAGAATCCAAACACTCAATTACTGTGGTGTGAGGTATGTAGGAATAGCCTCAATATGATAGCGTTATCTGAGATATCCTGATATCTGAATTGTTGACACATCTCCAAGAATCGAAAGATGTGCATATGTGAATTTTCCTCAGCTCTACCATAAAACTCTTGTCCATTTTGAAATAAGTGTAGGATGTTGGTCTTCAGTTGGAAGTTTAGTTGCCCAAATGCTGGGTACACAATGCTGGATTGGCTTTGAATGATTTGAGGGGTCATGAAATCCCCAATAAGCATGTTTCCCTCATCCACCGCTTTTTCTTCATTGGTTTGAATGATCGGGTTGTTCTGCTCATTAGCCATTAGTCCTTACTGTTGTGCTTCTCAAGATTTTCTTTGCAAACGATGGAAAGTGCGTTTGATTTCTAGATCAGTTGGAATCAATTCACCTCCAATCGATCTTAGCATACAAAACTTTAGAGAAGAATAGTAGTAGTACTTAGACAACTAAAATGAAATAAATAAATAAATAAATAAATAAATGAAATAAATAAAAAATATGTTCAAATTAGTGCCAAGGTAAATAATATTAAACTAACCCTCAATCCTCGGCAACGACACCAAAACTTGTTCTAAAAAATAGTATTTCAATTTACACGCACCACAAGTATATGGTTCGTTAACAAGTAATTTAATGGATAGTTGAGTTTCGAATATTGTCCCATAGAGATTGAGTTAATTCAATTTTACTTTTCCCTACCTTAATCGAAACAAGAAAATAGTACGTCTTTTGTAATGAAAATTGTAGCTAAACTAAGGGGGTGTTTGGGAAACATTTTATGTAAAAATACATTTTTGAATAGTAAATTGATGGAAAATGCGTGGTTGAAAAATAAGGAAATTTTTTTTATTTACATATAATATTATTTAATAAAGAATGTATGATTGAAAAGAAGAGAGAGAAAAATCCATTTTGAAAAGAATGGGTATCAAATGGGGCCTAAATTACGAATGCAGTTATGAATGACTTAAATGAACTAAATATAAAATTATGTTTTAATGCAAATCAATATAACTAATACATGAGAAAGCACTAGAATCGCAAATCTCAATGCAATGATCCATATTGTTAAAACTATCTTGTAAATAAAAATAAATTAACTAAAAAAATTTATTTACAATCAAAAAATTATTTTATAATTAAAAAATTTACCTATAAGTAAAAATATAATTATAACATAAAAATTACTTTTTTGTAAAAATTTATTTATAAAGTAAAAAACCTACTAATGAGACAAAAATTCGCTAAAAAAAAAAAAAAAGAGTTACTTATGAGCAAAAAATTACTTATCTGTAAAATTATTTAAAATTTCAAAATTAATTTATAATTGGA
>NW_019254543.1:29097-39630 GCF_002742605.1 Olea europaea var. sylvestris
GATATGATATGATATGATATGTACCTTATGGCCATCTGGCATCAAAGATATGATATTTATTGAGCTCTCATCGATTTGTAAAGATATGATGATGGTATGATATTTTGACGCATAATTTATATATTCTATTTGGGATTGCACCATTATTTTCGTGTCTTACAGAGTATTTCCAAATACTCACCATTTCCCGCTAGTCCTCGCATGTTAGAATGGACTGTTGGTTGGCAGGCGATGATGTACAGTTGTGGTGCTAGAATTCATGGAATTCAATAAATTAAATCCGGTATAACATGACTATGGATTTTATTTTACTTATTTATCACGTGGATCTTGTTATTTAGGATTCGGAACATATTTTATTTGGTTATATTTCCTACAAGTTTTATTTTAATATTGTTGGAACAAGAAATTTCACGTTGGGTTTTTTAATATGTTTATTTAATTATGTCATGAAATTTTTAGTAACGATTTAAGCTTTAAAAATTTAGATTGTTACAATTTGGTATCAGAACCTAAGTTTACTTTTCTATAGACCCCTATGTATTTTCGTGATATGATTTTTGAGGAGAAAAAAAGTGAAAAGTGCTGGGAAAAACAAAAAAAAAAAAAAAGAATTTTTTAAAAAGAGAGAGAGAAGAATATTTTACATTATTGTTTAAAGTGTGTGTATATATAGAATGAATTGTTATGAGTAATAAATATTCATTAGTTAACCTTAAATTCTTGTGGTATTTGTTAAAAAATAATAATATTATTTTTACACATAAATTTAAAGATATGATGTGAAATATATATTTTATTTATTTAAGTTCTTAAAATATAAGAATGTGAAAGATCTTTGGCGATCGGCGACCACCAATTAACCATTCTCTGACAACTCTAAGGTATGTAATTGAGTAAGGAAATAAATGACTATTCAAGTATTTGTGTGTAACTCTATGTTTTCTACTTACCTTCTCGTATATTTCATGACATGAACATTTTTCTTGCTAAATTTATGATTTATATCTCAAGTGAAGCAAAATTCCTTTGTTTGTATACGTGAGCGTGAAACACGTTGTGTCACATGATAAGAATGTAAGCATGATAAGTTAGGCTCTATATTTGGGTGGACGGATGATTTTTACCCATAGGGAACATAATAGTATTGTACTATAATACATAGAAGATTGGCATGGACGATATTATTTTTTCAAAAGGATGAGGAGTTTATGACCAAATATCAAGAACTCTTCGATTAGCCAAAATAAAATTTCGAGGATGGAATTCTTTTAAGGAGGGGAGATTGTAGCGCCCCGAAAATTTTATAGAATAAAACTATTTGTTCTACTTGCTATATTTTTGTAATTTTAAAAAGTTTATTACTCAGGTAAAATAGTACTAATTCAATTTTATTTAGGTCAAATATTTAGATTATGATAGGGCGAAGATGAGTATATTAATATTGGGCTCGTTGGATAGCTCGTAATTAATTATGTATATTAGGCTAGAGAAAAAGTTAATTCGAATAAGCGAGACCTAATTATTGAAGTTTAAAGAAGTTGTCAATAAATATTATTTCATTACTTTTGTTTTTAACTTGTGAAAGTGGCAGCCACGTGGGGTTGTTGGGATGGAGTTAAAATTGGTTGATTTATTTGTATTGGATAAAAGTTTTAGGTAAGTTGGACTTCCACTTTTTATAGGAGACTTGTCCTATATTTATTCATTTATGCAACTGATTTTCCCATAGAAGAATGTCAGATTTACTTTCACTATATAATATAATTTTATAAACACATTAGGAGGCCGAAAATAAGTTGAAACGTGATATTGATTTTGTTTATCCAAAAATTTAATTGATATGATGAGGTATGATAACAAGGTGCATTGGTTTTATCTCGTTTAAATTGTTTATTTTCATATTGTTGAATTATTATGCTTATGAAAGTTTAAAGTTATGTTATGGACATCTAGTACCAAAGATATGTTATTTATTGAGCTCTTACCGATTTCTAAAGATATGATGATGGAATGATATTTTTGAGGCATGATTTAAATATTTTATTTGGGATTGCACCATTATTTTTGTGTCATACTGAGTATTCCCAAATACTCACCATTTTCCCTACTCCTCACAAGTTAGAACGGATCGTTGGTTGGCGGACGATGAGGTGTAGTCGTGGTGTCAGGATTTATGAAACTCAGTAAATTAAATTCAGTGTAACGTGACTATGGATTTTAGTTTAGTTTATTTATCACGTGGATCTTGTTATTAGAATTATGCTTTTTGTAAATTCTGCAAACGTCTTTGACAATCTTGGAAGACAAACAGTCACGATATCCACACATCACAACTATCAAATTGTCTAGACTCTAATGGTAATCCACACAAGTGAACAAGAATGAGGAATTGTGATTTTTATTTTTGTGTTGGTAAGATTATGAATGTATATTATGATTTCTCAATCCCTAACAACTTATTAATAGATGTTTAAGTGGGCTAGACCCATCCTTAAACATGTTGGCCTAATATTTTATTAATCCAATTAATTAGACTTGGTCAATGAGTTAATTAATCTAATTAATTCGACAAATATCCAACACATGTCGGCTTATTCATTAGTACTATCAATCTTTTAGTTCTCCTTTTTGTGTGTGACCATTAGGTTCTTCGTCACGATGCCCAACGATGTGAACTATTATTTTGATCTAATCAAAATAAGATAAATAAAAATACCCTTCTAATTTATTATCAATTCACATAGATTAATTAATTCATATTCGTTTTTCCATATTGACATCTAACAATGTCTCAGGGCAATGTCGCATTGTATGATAAAATCAAACTTTTTTGTTTATAGTGAAACAAAGATCATTTCGTCAATATAATCCGATCAATTATGAGATGTGAATATGTGTCAATCTCGATTATTGATCATATCATCCCACTCTTAAGTCGATATTAGTCAGAACCTAGTTTTGATTTGAACACGCCTTGGAAAGGGATAAGGGTAACAGACATAAAACTCCCCAAACGTTAACCTATTTTGTGGAGTACCCAAACGTTTCATTTTGATTCATAACTCCCATAGATCTACCAAAAAAAAAGTGGAATACCCCCTAGTGTCTAAATTGGTTAGTTTAGGCATTAAAAGCAATAAAGAGGTTAAAACCAATAAAATCTCAAAAGATTAATCAACTTGCACCACGACCTTACCTTGAACATTTTGATTGACAAAACGTCCAAATTGCAAAGATACTATATAAATAACTATACTTTGACTTGTGGGACCATTGTGCTATGGTATCACTTGCTTCCCTCTGCAATTAAAAAGTTAAGGATCTAAACTATCCATAAATTTATCTCATATAAGGTCCCGAATTTTTTATTCTTATGTTGGTTGATATAGCTCATTTAAGAAATGAGCTATAGAAGTTCAACCCATTTAAGGTTATAAAAGTCAAAGCCATAAGTTAATTAAAAGCCCAACATTTAAGAAATAAAGTTTAAGTAAATTTGATAACAAAGATTAAATAAATAACTGGATTGTCACAATGGTCATTTTTATGATATTTCATATAGGCAACTTATGTTCCAATCGCCATGTAGATGTTTTTATAAAATATTTTTACAAAATTATTTTGTAAGTTAAAAATTCCTCATTTTGCACATTAAAAACAATTATGTCAAGTTAATTGGATGAAATAATTGTTTTATTAGTGGGCATTCATAAAGATACGTTACAAAACATATGAATGACTCATTTTCCTTTATTTTCATTATGTAAATATTTTATAAATCTTTTTATATGAATTATTTTTTTATGAGCTTAAAACTCTTTGAATTCTTAGTTAAAGACTCAATTTAACAAAGTTAATGATAATACAACTCTCCATTTAGTTTTTCACTAAAAATGGAGGTTACAAGAAGAGGAAAGTAACTTTTTCACCACACCTCTCCTAAAATCCAAATTTACTCTTATTTTCTCTTAAAAATTTATTTCATGTGATGTTAAGTTTAAGGGAATAGCAAAGTGTGAAGGAGAAAGACTTTTTACACATTTTATTCCTTTATATTCAAGAAAATCAAGTTAGGTAGAGGTGCAAGTGGTTATTTCATTTTCAAATTTTGATTTTTCGTTTAAAGTTTGAATGAATTGGTACCTTTGTCTACGGTGCTTCGGCACTACTATAATTTGAATGATCATTCTCCGGTTCTAAGTGTTATGATAATTCTATAAAAATCGGATCTTGCTGGAAATCCATTAGGGCCAAGGTATGAATCTATAGTTCGTAATTTATAATTTGATAATGAAATTTTGTGCATGCCATTGTTCACTTAAGTAGTAAAATTTGCACGAACCTTGTTCAAATTTTTTAGTATCATTTTACTATTTTTGCTACTGTCCAAAAGATACATTACTTCTGAGAAATAATTAGATGATTGCTTAATATGGAATAATGTTGTTTAAAATTAAATAATTCTTGAAAAAATTTCTTAAATTAAATATTTATACTTTCCACTAAAAGCATAGTTATTTATTAAGTTTGCAGCTAAAGTACAGTTAATCAAGCAACGTTTTCGATCCATGTGTGTCGGGGCGTTACAACATGGTATCAAAGTATGAGTTTAGCTGATTCTATAGTCTTAGTGTATTTTGTTCATAAAATAAATATTTAACTATAAAGTGGAAAAATTAAAGATGAGAAAGTGAAACATTTAATGTATTCCATGGCATTCTCGCATCCATTAGTCAACTTCATCTTACGACCTATGTATGTTTAGGTAAACAAAGCTAAAATTTTTATTATGAAAATGTCATGATTCTATTGTTATTTTTTCATGTTGCGGTACATTCTACACTTTCTTTTACGTATATTTTATATGTAAAAATAAATGCAATTTGAAAAGGAAAATGTCCTATTTTAAAAAACATGTATTATGCTACAAATTAAATTTGTGAATTACATATGGCTAGTAGAAGACAAAATGCTATAAAATCAGGTTAGTCAACAAGAGAGATATTTAAGCTTACCTTAATTTTTAGGTAGACGAATCTTTGGATCTTAAAAATCATATACGAAGCATGTACCAAAATTGGCCGAGAGAAAAGAATGGGGGTTATAGTATTAGTGACCGACAAGCAATATAGGTCATCTACTAAAAACTCTTCCACGTCATGAAAAACGTATCATGAAGCTTATACAAGAAAATATGCTATCCCAAATTTTGGAAAGTGAATCTTAAGGAACTTGACTTCGAGAAATTTGCAATGCCAATATCCATAATTAGAAAACTATGATTGATGATGTTATCTCTCACTCGAGATCCGAATCTACAATAACTTTAGATGATAAAGTTGCACAACCAATTGTAACACATACTAATGAAGAGTAAAATGAAGATCCATAAGAGGACCTAGAAGAAGACCAAGAGTAAAATGAGTGAAGACTATGGAGATTACTCATTTATTTAAAAATAATAATAATTGAATTGTTTTTCCTATTTCAAGGTGTAGTCATCAGAAAATAAAATCATGTGATCAAAGTTATGAAATATTTCACTTTGCCCTTTCATTCCAAGTATTTTGATGCTGGAATACAAGTTTAATAAAAGATATTATTTCTTATTTTAAGGAAAATGTCTCAAGCAAACAAAAACAACTTGATGAGGGACCTCCTACAAGTGGTTTCTACTAAAAACTCTTCCACGTCATGAAAAACGTATCATGAAGCTTATACAAGAAAATATGCTATCCCAAATTTTGGAAAGTGAATCTTAAGGAACTTGACTTCGAGAAATTTGCAATGCCAATATCCATAATTAGAAAACTATGATTGATGATGTTATCTCTCACTCGAGATCCGAATCTACAATAACTTTAGATGATAAAGTTGCACAACCAATTGTAACACATACTAATGAAGAGTAAAATGAAGATCCATAAGAGGACCTAGAAGAAGACCAAGAGTAAAATGAGTGAAGACTATGGAGATTACTCATTTATTTAAAAATAATAATAATTGAATTGTTTTTCCTATTTCAAGGTGTAGTCATCAGAAAATAAAATCATGTGATCAAAGTTATGAAATATTTCACTTTGCCCTTTCATTCCAAGTATTTTGATGCTGGAATACAAGTTTAATAAAAGATATTATTTCTTATTTTAAGGAAAATGTCTCAAGCAAACAAAAACAACTTGATAAGGGACCTCCTACAAGTGGTTCAAGATCTCGACAGGCTGAATCAGAGTCAAGTTCAACCCATACCACCAGCTCTCATTACTTTCCCGACCCATGCCTCGGTAATTGAGTTATTTCGAAGGCATAGGCCCCTACCTTCGATGGAGCATCTTGTCTACTAGTAGTTAAAGAATGGCTTCGTAAGTTAAAACGAATTTTTTTACTCATAGACTGCACTGACGCCCAAAAGGTTCAATGTACGGAGTCTATGTTTAGTGGTGATGCAAGTCACCGGTGTGATTTGATGTCTCGGACTAGGACCCCGGAGCAGTGATTGCCATTCACTTGTGAACAATTCAAGGAGGAAGTGATGGAAAAGAATTTTCCTCAGTCTCTAAGAGATTTCAAAGAGAGCGAATTGTTTCAGCTCAAACAGGGTAATATGTCCCTGACGGATTATGAGCAAAAGTTTAATCAACTTTCAAGGTATGCTCCGCACCTGGTTGACACGAAAATTAAGAAGACTCGAAGGTTCGAGCAAGGGTTAAACCTAGACCTAAGCATGATCCTTATATCACATCGTTTCACATCACACCGCGAGATGTTGGAACGAGTTCATGCTATTTGGTATCAGAAGGCTAATGAAGAGCAATACAGTCAATTGTACGACTAGTAGGATAAAGGGCAAATTGGAAAGATAAAGTAGAATTGTCAAGATAAAGGAAAAGGCGAATGGCAAAATAAGAAAGCTAATATAAGACATAGAGCTAGTAAGGGCATATTAGCTATAGTATTGTCGTGCCCTAAGTGTGGCAAGCCCAACCATGGTGAATTCTTGTATGGGAAGAATGCCTATTTTCGGTGTGGTAAGTCATGATATATTGCTAAGGATTGTTCTATATTTACTCAAAGGTGATCAGAACAAAAAGGAAAAGCGCGAGTCTTTACACTAACTTAAAATGATGTAGAGGAGAACTCAAATGTAATAGCAGGTACTTTACTAATATCCAATACACCTGCTTATGTACTGTTTGATTCAAGAGCTATTTACTCTTTTGCATCAACGTCTTTCATTGCTAAATCTAGTATTACTTGTAATAAGTCAGAGAGTACACTAAAAGTTAACAATTGCTAAATCTAGTATTACTTGTAATAAGTCAGAGAGTACACTAAAAGTTAACAATTGCTAAATCTAGTATTACTTGTAATAAGTCAGAGAGTACACTAAAAGTTAACAATTGCTAAATCTAGTATTACTTGTAATAAGTCAGAGAGTACACTAAAAGTTAACAATTGCTAAATCTAGTATTACTTGTAATAAGTCAAAAAGAACACTAGAAATTAGTATCCCCTCGGGCAGAACATTAAATACAGATCAATTAGCTAGGCTGGTGAATCTTGAAATTGAGGGGATCAGATCTATTGTAAACTCCACCTGTCTATCTGGTAGAGTATCAAGTAGGTCTTCTAGAAACACATTTATAAATTTGCCCAGTCTTTATCATCGTCTGTTTTTTCCTGAGATGTTAACTAGAAACCCTTGATATGTTTCTTTTCTCAACATTTTCTTAGCTTGCAAGGCTAATATTAGTTGGAGATAGGGTTTGGTCATTATTCCAAGAAAAGAAAATTGCTCTTCTCCCTATTTCTAAAAAGTCATAGTTATGTTGTTCAGGTTGACAAATGCTCCGACATTGTTGATGGATTTATTGAATCGTGTATTTCATTAGTGTTGGATCAATTTGTCATAGTCTTCATTGATGACATTTTTATGTACTCAAAGAGTAAAGATCAACATGAGGAATATGTTAGAATAGTATTAGAAATACTGTACAAGGAAAAGTTATATGCCAAATTTAAAAAGTGGGAATTTTGACTTGAGTGAGTTGGAATCCTTGATTATGTAGTTATTTCCTAATGAATGAAGTGGATCCAGCAAAAGTGGAAGCGGTAACTAATTGGAATATACCAACTAACGCAAGTGAAGTTCGAAGTTTTCTGGGATTGGTCTCTAAAATAGCTAGACTAATGACGCAATTGACAAGGAATGGCATAAAGTTTCAATGGATAGATAAGTGTGCTTTTAGGAGCTACAACAACGATCTATTAAAGCGTCCATGTTAATAATACTTAAAGGTTCAAAAGGGTTTGTTATATATAGTGATGCATCCAAATAAGGTTCGGGATGTGTACTAATGTAGAATGGACAAGTGATTGCCTATGCGTTAAGGCAATTGAAGCAATACGAGCAGAACTACTCGATGCATGATCTAAAACTTGTGGTATAGTACATGCACTAAAGATATGGTACCATAACTTATATGGAGAGAAGTGCAACATTTACACGGATCATAAGAGTCTCAAATATTTCTTCACACAGAAAGAAATGAATATTAGACAACGACGATGGTTGGAGCTAGTAAATGATTAAGAATGTACTATTCATTACCATACTGGTAAGGCTAATGTTGTCGTCGATACTCTAAGTAGAAAGTTAATTGGACGGTTATCATCATTACCTACTACTCAGATGAAGTTAATCCAAGACTTGGAGAATTTACAGATCAAAATGGTTGGTACAGCAAGTTACCGCCTGTTTAGTGACTTTGATGGTTTAACTTACTCTTAGAGATTAGATCATAGAAGCCCAGGATAAAGACCTATTGTTATTGATAAGATAAATGATTTTGGAATAGCTTCTGATAGGGTACTGATGTTAAAAGGAATAATTTGTGTACCTAAAGATGAATTTTTGAGGAAGAAGATATTGGATGATGCACTTTTCACTCCATAAATCGCACATCATGGTGGTAAAAAAATGTATCGAGACCTTCGAGATACAATCTTGTGGAGGAATATAAAGAGAAGTATAGACTTATTTGTGAAAAAATGCATAGTGTGTCAATAAGTTAAAGTAAAATATCAAAGATCTGCATGATTGTTAAATTCGCTGGACATACCTGAATGGAAATGAGAGAATATCGCAATGAACTTTGTGGTAAGATTTTCGAAATCAGTAAGAGGACACAATGCTATATAGATAATAGTGAATTGTCTAACAAAGTCCGCTCATTTTTTTCGATAAAAATGACATTCATTTTAGATCAGTTGACATAGTTGTACATTAGAAAGATTGTAAGATTGCATGATGCCTCTGTATCCATTGTCTTTGATAGAGATCCAAGATTTACATCTCAGTTTTGGAAGAGCTTACAAGGGGCTAACGAAATTGAATTTCATCACAGTATATCACCTTCAATCCGATGGTCAATTTGAAAGAACCATTCAAACTTTGAAAGATATGCTAGGGGCCTGTGTTTTGGATCTAGGAGGAAGTTGGGACTCATATCTATCTTTGGTGAAATTTGCATATAATAACAGTTTCCAAACAACTATTGGACGTCACCGTATAAAGCTCTCTATGGTAAAAGATATAGATCACCTATTCATTTGGATGAAGTCAGAGAAAAGAGAGTTTTGGGACTAGAGATCATTGAAAGGCCAGTCGAATTCTTTGATAAGATCTATACTAGAATAAATGCAATGCAAGATATACAAAAGAGCTATGTAAATACCAGAAAGTATACGTATAATCCTGATTACATGGTCAATTATCAATCCCTAGAAGTATAGAAAGATTCATCTTATGAGGCATTACGATTAAAATATTGGATTGAAGGTACATAAAGTACAGAACAACGATATTCAATTGGTCAAAGTGCAATAAAATAATAGTGGAGTAGAAGAGCTACTTGAGAAAGAGATGAAGAAGTTAAAGACAAATACCCAACTCTTTTTGCCAAACCATAAGATAATTTCGGAGACGAATTTTTTTTTTAAGTGTGAGGGATGTCAGGTCCAGAATTTTTCATAGACTCACTAAATGAGATCTTTTTTATTTTACAATTTACTTTACATATATGGTATGCTTTCTTGTATATTTTGGTATTATGATGTTTTTCTTATTTTTTGTTTACTGATCACTGCAACAAAATGGCTTTTGACAACATGTAAAAGGTAACATTTATTAATTAAACATTGCTAAATGGGTCCATTGCAACATTTTAATAAATGAGTGTTGTTATTGGTGTTAATAATTAAGATTTAACAACATTTTTTAAGTGAATGTCGGTAATATCGCATTTTTACAACGTTTATTTAGTGTTGCAAAAAGATTTCAAGAAAAGTGAAAAAAATTAGATGTTGACAAAAAAAAAAAAAAGAGAAAAAGAGAAACATTTTGTAGGTGAATTCAATTTTTTATTTTTTATTTTTTACATCTAATTTTTTTTCCCTTCTCTTTTTCCATTCACGCAATCATCTAACGAAAAAAAACTTAGCTGGTCCATCAAATTTACAAGGGAAAAT
>NW_019254544.1:0-1184 GCF_002742605.1 Olea europaea var. sylvestris
CTTTTTGGAAATGTAGCGACCGTTTTGGATTGAACTCACCACTTCGTCATGACGTATGAGGGATTTTGGCCATTTTTCAAATGTGTGAGCACTTACATATTTGGAACGCTTGGGTTGTCGGGGTATGAATAATTGAGCGTAACTTTTGCACACGGTGTCCGTTTTAGGCTCGTAAGTACTTTTTGGAAATGTAGTTACCGTTTTAGATTGAACTCACAATTTCGTCGTGACGTACGAGAGATTTCGGCCATTTTTTGAAAGAATGGGCACTTGCATATTTGGAACGCTTGAATTGTCGACGTACGAAGAATTGACCATAACTTTTGCACACGGTGTCCGTTTTGGGACCATAAGTACTTTTTGGAAATGTAGCGACAGTTTTGGATTGAACTCACTACGTCTTCGTGACGTACGAGGGATTTTGGCCATTTTTCGAAAGAATTAGCACTTACATATTTGGAACGCTTGGATTGTCGACCTACGAAGAATTGAGTGTAACTTTTGCACACGGTGTCCGTTTTGGGCCCATAAGAACTTTTTGGAAATGTAGCGACCGTTTTGGATTGAACTCACCACTTTGTCGTGACGTATAAGCGATTTCGGCCATTTTTCGAAAGATTGAGCACTTGCATATTTGGAACGTTTAGATTTTCGGCATACGAAGAATTGAGCGTAACACACGGTGTCCATTTTGGAACCATAAGTACTTTTTGGAAGTGTAGCGACCATTTTGGATCGAACTCACCACTTCGTCATCACGTACGAGGGATTTTGGCCATTTTTCGAAAGAATGAGCACTTGCATATTTGGAACGCTTGGATTGTCGACGTACGAAGAATTGAGCGTAACTTTTGCACACGGTGTCCGTTTTGGGCCCATAAGAACTTCTTTGAAATGTAGCGACCGTTTTGGATTGAACTCACCACTTCGTCATGACGTATGAGGGATTTAGGCCATTTTTCGAAAGAGTGAGCACTTGCATATTTGGAACGCTTGGATTGTCTACGTACGAAGAATTGAGTGTAACTTTTGCACACGATGTCCGTTTTGGAACCATAAGTACTTTTTGGAAATGTAGCGACCGTTTCGGATCGAACTCATCGCTTCGTCGTGACGTACGAGGGATTTTGGCCATTTTTTGAAAGAATGAGCACTTGCATATTTGGAACGCTTGGATTGTCGAC
>NW_019254545.1:0-1184 GCF_002742605.1 Olea europaea var. sylvestris
AATAATATATGATAAATTTGCAAATAAGAACTCCTTCAAATTAGCTCCACTGCCGAGATAATGCCCTGTATATTGACTTTCTATTAATTAAATTAAATAATATTAAATTTACTTATTAGAAAAAGTCATGAATGTTTCCATTCATATGTAGATTAATTTTCGTAATAATAGTAAGCTATAAAATCATCGACATATATTAAATTCCATGTTTTACTCTTAGTTTCATTAAAATTAATCCCAATAACAATAATATTATTAAGTACACACTAAATAAACATTAAGAAAGCACAAACATCTATCACGTAAACCATATGTGGCATTACAAATACATAATCTATTCAGACATAGTAATTACGAGAATGAAGCACGTGGTGTTACACAGTTCATCGAAAATACACCAATCAAAATATCAAGAATCTTTAAGTAAATTCACCGCCATTGTCATCTACCAACTCAGCCAACCCATTAATCATATAAAAAAATTTGGAAGCAAAAAAATACTGTATAAAGCAGCATCCTTGGTGATACTAAAGATTACTTGTCATTCCCTACCATTGTTAGATTGCAAATTTGCTCACATTTATGTTAATATAATATAAGATTAAAATCTATGATGATATAGGACAAAGAAAAAGGTCGACTAACATAATCAGAAGTGTCATTCTTCATCCAAGTCGAGTTCACCAATCCTTGTCTCCTCTCGTCAAAAACAACTCTGAAAGACTTGTTCTCACCACCACATTGCTACCATCTTAGGAATTGGCACCAGTGTCTCCTCTCGTCAAAAACAACTCTGAAAGACTTGTTCTCACCACCACATTGCTACCGTCTTAGGAATTGGCACCAGTACTAAATCTGGTTTCTTTTCAAGCTATCAAAAGTACCGCAGTGGACTGTGTTAACTTGGATTCCTTCCGCCAACATCAGAGGCTCAAACAGTTGAATAAATGAAATACAAACGGATCATTGTGCTAATCTTGCCTCAAATGAAATTCAAAATAAAGAAGCACAACACATAAAATTGATACAAGCACCCTATCAAGAAATAGTTTAATTGAACTAACAAGCATACGCATCCTATGTGATCCTCAATATTTTAGCGGTTGCTATTTACTTGTATTGCTTAACACTGACAAGATTCATACAAGCAAAAGTAGGTAAAAATTTGGTTACCTAATAAGTTA
>NW_019254546.1:0-1184 GCF_002742605.1 Olea europaea var. sylvestris
GGATAGGGAAACTTTTTGAAAATTTTTCTATCCAATAGGGTAATGCCACGTGGCAACGTTTAAACTAAAGTGTACACCATAATGTACATGAAGCAAGGTTCTTACCGATTGAACTTTGCTATTTGTACACTGATTTTTGACACATAGTTTGACCCATGTATTGTTGTCAAGTGTCAATTGGGTGGGAAAATTGTTTGAAATTTGAACTGTCCAATAGGGATAAGTCACGTGGCAAAGTGTAAACTAAAGTATACACCATAGTGTACATGAAGCAAGGTTCCTACCAATTGAACTTTTCTATTAGTACACTGGTTTTTGACATGTTGTTTAACACTTGCATCATTGTCAAGTGTCAATTGGATGAGAAAACTATTTGAAATTTAAACTATCTAACAGGGATATTTCACGTGGCAAAGTGCAAACTAAAGTGTACACTATAGTGTACATGAAGCAAGGTTCTTACCAATTGAACTTATCTGTCAATACATTGGTTTCTAACACGTTGTTTGACACTTGCATTGTTGTCAAGTGTCAATTTGATGGGAAAATTGTTTGAAATTTAAGTTATCCATCAGGGATATGTCATGTGGCAAAGTGTAAACTAAAGTGTACGCCATAGTGTATATGAAGCAAGGTTCTTACCGATTGAACTTTGCTATTTGAACACTAATTTTTGACATGTTGTTTGACACTTGCATTGTCGTCAACTAACATTGGATGGGAAAACTCTTTGAAATTTAAATTGTTCAACAGGGTAATGTCACGTGGTGAAGTGTAAACTAAAGTGTACACCATAGTGTACATGTAGCATGGTCTTTACCGATCAAACTTTGCTATTTGTATACTGATTTTTGACACGTTGTTTGACATTTGTATTGTTGTCAAGTGTCAATTCGATGGGAATTTTTTTTGTAATTTAAACTGTCCAACTGAGCAATGTCACGTAATAAAGTGTAAACTAAAGTTTACACCATAGTGTACATGCCTCAAGGTTCTTACCGATTGACATTTGCTATAAGTACATTGGTTTTTAACATGTTTTTTGACACTTGCATTTTTGTCAAGTGTCAATTGAATAGGAAAACTGTTTGAAATTTTAATTGTCCAATAGGGATATGTCATGTAGCAAAGTGTAAACTAAAGTGTACACCATAGTGTACATGAAGCTAGGTTCTTACCGATTG
>NW_019254547.1:0-1184 GCF_002742605.1 Olea europaea var. sylvestris
AGACATTTTCAAGAATGAAAATAATATGATCCAACACTTAAAACAACATTCAAATAACATTGAATAATCATATAAAGACACATTTAATCAAGCTTATTTGTGCATGTTGACCAGAATATACTCAGTTCAATCTTGACTCATTTTACAAACTAAAAAATTAAACACATAAGAAATAAATTTATAGATAACTTACATAAACCATAATGTTAACATATTCGTAGAACTAGAAAAATAGACAGCAAAAATCGAAAAAATGAAGCATATTGCATCAATTCAGGGCAAAAATTGCGAAGAATAAAAAAACAAATGTCCCTAAAATTGAAAAATCAGAAGAGAAAAGAGCAAAAATACAAAAGGAGAGGAAAAAAAATCTCAAGAGATTACTAGTGATCTTCGTCGACAGTGAACTGATTAACAGTCATTTGACTCCAAGTTTAGACAAAATGGAGAATTTTAGCATCGTTGACGGCCTTGAGCGAGAATAAATGAGAGAGGAAATTGAGTTGTTTAAATTTAGGGAAAGTGAAGATTTTTATCTTTTATTATTTTTCCGTCTAGTCAAATCATTTTTTAACGAAGGACATGTAGAGTATTTGAATTATCTAGAGGGGCAAAATGTCTAAAATTGACAATCTTGCAAATACTTAAAAAAACTGACATTTTTATAAATACAAAGCTAAAATTGACTATTTTGATAATTTCCACTATAAACTATTATGTAACTCTTCAAGTAACTCTTAATTCAAATGCCGTGTAAGAAAATAATCTTTTTTTTTTACTGGTTTTAAAAAAGATAAACATTTCTGTTTTGCGCTGCAATCCAGTGCTTCTTGGAATCTAGAATTCAGGCCTACCCATATTTTGATAGGAAAAAGCTGCTCCGACGATGTTAAAAACCCGACTTTGGACCCAGACTGTGCATGGCAGCACATGCTACCTTGTTTTTTTCTTTTTTCCAACTCTCCAATCACTGCATAACACATGTCATTTGGATTGAAACCCTGTCATTGTAGCACAACTGATTTTAATATATGTTAGAATGGATAACCGTCTACCATTATCAATTGTTTTGGGCACCTCCATTTAAAGAGACAACTTTGCCCTTTTTACTTCTTCCTTCCTTCCTTTTTCCTCGTCATTCATATTTATTTATAATAACATGTTCAATGGAATTCATAATTTTT
>NW_019254548.1:0-1184 GCF_002742605.1 Olea europaea var. sylvestris
GAGAGTCTCGTGCAGATGTTCGAATAAGGTGTTTTGACTTAATCATCCTTAGTGGAAGTTATATAGAGGTAAAATATGAACTATGTTAATAATGAATTAATGAAGCATGTCAAGTTGGGTTTAATTTAAACCTGATTCCTACACCATAGTGCCTATCCTTGTGTTTTGATGAGTAATCTGTAGATATAGGCCGTGTCGACGATGATGTTTGCGGCATGAAAGTCCTATAGGCAGCTTTGCAGGAGGGTGAACAAAAATTTACCCAGAAATTTTAGGCTAGATTTGATGCCCTCTCTTAGGATATTTGATAGTCAATTACCCAAATTGAGGGTGCTTGTGGAATCGCAAGGACTTCCCCTTTTAATGGGTCACAGTCAAAGACTTCTATGGATGCATGAATTCGGGAATAACCATGAGATTCATATAATGACTACTATCGTGATTTTTTCTCACGGATATACTGATCATAAACAAGCAATAAAGGATGAGAACGGTACCTTCCTATAAAGATTGAATATCAATTGTACTTTAATTAAAAACACCCCAATAAAACACAAAGATTTAAGAAGTTGGTTTTGTGTTTTACTTAATTAACTACTAAATTAATCAATTTCAAATGTATGAGTCTTGGTGACAGGCTTATCTATTTGTGTTTTACTTAATTAACTAACTAAAGAAGTTGGTATGGAAAGTTATCTATTTGCCTAAAATTATTGTTGCAATTTTGCCCTATTAAATTAATTAATGATGAACGAAAATTAAACGAACAAACATAAAACACAAAAACACAGGGTTGTTCGGCAAAAAAGCCTAATTTGGGGGGCTAAAAGATTAGCCCGTTTCACTATGAGCAGCAAACTCCCCCACAAAGAAAGCAAAGTTTATTGAACCAAATTAGAAACAATTTCTTATTCCTAGATCCACAAGATCTCGTAAAATTGACCCTAACTTTCAACCCATCAGACCAAAACGAGTCCTATACAGAATCATACGTTTTATGTTTAAGATTTTGGTTTTTCTCCTCATTTAATATGCCCTTGTTTGAGCCCCATTTTTTTAAAAAAAATTCTTTTTTTCAAAATTTATTTTTAACAACATATTCTCCAATAAAATAATGTTACACGTAAATCTAGAACTTTTCTTTAATTTTTAATCACATATTCTCTATCAATCATATATTCCAA
>NW_019254549.1:0-1184 GCF_002742605.1 Olea europaea var. sylvestris
TCGCGTCGACGGCAATTTCGTCATTTTTCTCGACTGTGTCGGAATGGGCTCAAATTTGACGGGTTGATCGGAAACAGAAATCGTGCCGTGGGAATTTCTTCATTTTTCGCGACTGTGTCGGAATTGGCTGAAATTTGGCAGTTTGATCTTAAATAAAAATCGCGCCGGGGGCAATTTCGTCATTTTACTCGACTGTGTCGGAAAGGGCACAAATTTGATAGGTTGATCGGGCACAAAAATCGCGCCGGGTGTAATTTCGTCATTTTTCGTGACTGTGTCCGAATTGGCAAAAATTTGACTTGTTGATCGGAAACAAAAACCGCACCGCGGGCAATTTCGTCATTTTTCTCGACTGTGTCAGAAAGGGCTCAAATTTTGGCAGTTTGATCGGAAATAAAAATCGCGCCGTCGGTAATTTCGTCATTTTTCTCGACTGTGTCGGAACGGGCTTAAATTTGACAGGTTTATCGGGAACGAAAATCGCGCCGGGTGTAATTTCGTCATTTTTCGCGATTGTGTCGGAATTGGCTGAAATTTGGCAGTTTGATCTAAAATAAAAATCGCGCCGGGGGAAATCTCGTCATTTTTCTCGACTGTGTCGGAATGGGCTCAAATTTGACAGGTTTATTGGGAACAAAAATCGCGCCGGGGGCAATTTCGTCATTTTTCTCGACTTTGTCGGAATGGGCTCAAATTTGACAGGTTGATCGGGAGCAAAAATCGCGCTGGGTGTAATTTCGTCATTTTTCAAGACAGTGTCTGAATTCGCTATAATTTGACTGGTTGATCGGAAACAAAAACTGTGCCGGGGGCAATTTCGTCATTTTTCGCGACTGTGTCGGAATTGGCTAAAATTTGACTTGTTAATCGGAAACAAAAATCGCGCCGGGGGCAATTTCGTCATTTTTCCCGACTGTGTCGGAATGGGCTCAAATTTGACAGGTTTATCGGGAACGAAAATCGCGCCGGGTGTAATTTCGTCATTTTGCTCGACTGTGTCAGAATGGGCTCAAATTTTACAGGTTGATAGGAAGCAAAAACCGCGCTGGGTGTAATTTCGTCATTTTTCAAGACTGTGTTTGAATTCGCTAAAATTTGACTGGTTGATCGGGAACAAAAACAGCGCCGGGTGTAATTTCGTCATTTTTCGCGAATGTGTCGGAACGGGCTCAAATTTGACAGTT
>NW_019254550.1:0-1184 GCF_002742605.1 Olea europaea var. sylvestris
TCATAGGTGTCCTAGTATGCTTCTTACTATCTAACCCAAACCGCTTAACTAGATCCTTTGCATACTTAGACTGTGAAATAAACGAGCCATCCTCAGTCTATTTCACCTGAAGTCCAAGGAAATAACTCAACTCACCAACCATACTCATCTCAAATTCTTGCTTCAAACACTCGGCAAACTCATATGCTAGAGACTCAATAGGAGAACCAAAAATGATATCATCGACATAAATTTGAGCGATAGTGATAGTTTCTTCAATGTGTCTAATAAATAAGGTCTTATCAGCACCACCTCGAGAGAAACCATGTTTCTCAAGATATGACGTAAGTCTCTCATACCAAGCTCTAGGAGCTTGTTTCAGACCATAGAGTGCTTTGTGGAGTTTGTAGACATAGTGGGGAAACTTTGGATCAACAAATCCTTTTGGTTGTTCCACATAGACTTCTTCTTGAAGAAGTCCATTCAAGAAGGCACTCTTAACGTCCATTTGATGTAGCTTGAACCCTAAGGTATAGGCAACAGCAAGCAGAATCTGAATAGACTCAAGTCGTGCAACAGGGGCAAAAGTCTCATCAAAATCAATTCCCTCAACTTGAGTATAACCCTGAGAAACTAATCTAGCCTTATTCCTAGTTATAGTACCTTGGTCAAGTCTGAGATCCACACATTGTTTCTAGCAAATTGATTGAGTTCCTCATGTATTGCATTCACCCAACACTCATCACTAAGGGCCTCTTCGACTTTCTTAGGCTCTACCTGTGAAACATAGCTAGTATATGCTAGATTGTTCAGTACTCTCATACGAAGCCTCATACCTTCATCCAGATCCCCAATGATATTATCCTTAGGATGATTAGACTTGACCCTAGTCGATGGTTCCTTAGGGATTGTGTCTTGATCTTGTGGATGTGTTTCCTTTTCAGGAGTTTCAGGAATTTTAAGAGATGATTCAGGCACAAGCGGTTCAGTAGGATCACTTGACCTTATAAGATTACCATTTCTATCATAATTTTCAACATTCTCCCTCTCACTCACACCATCATCTATTACAACATTGACTGACTCCATCACATTACGAGTACATGAGTTATATACTCGGAGTGCTCGACTATTTCTAGAATACCCTAAGAAGATTCCTTCGTCACTCTTAGATTCAAACTTACTCAAGTTCTCTCTATCACGCA